>NW_007258091.1:208823-209939 GCF_000164805.1 Carlito syrichta | reverse complement strand
GTCACTGTGGCACCCATAATATATGAAGGCAATTCATTGTGCACCAGTCAGAGAGCAGACACAGTTACTGGGGCACCAATCACAAAGGAGTGCCAGTCTCTCTGACATATTATAGCAGAGGGCCAGTCACTGTGGCATCTATCACAGAAGATCAATCACTGGGACAACCATCACAAAAGAAAGCTTGGCACTGGTGCATCTATAGCTCAGGGAAGGTAGTCACTGAGGCTCTCATCACAAAGGAGAGTTAGTCACTGAGCCACCCATCATGATGAAGGAATAGTCATTGATGCACCCATTACAGAAGAGGTCCAATTACTGTTATATCAACTAAAAAGAGTAGTTAGCGAGGAATACTTCACAAAGAAGGCACAGCCACTGAGGCAACTATCCAAGAAGAGGACAATAAACTAAGACGTCCATCTCCATGGTGGGCTGGTCACAGGGGTACTTATTAGGAGAAATACCAGACTCTAGATTACCTCTTAGAGAGCAGTACTAGTCACTTTGGAACCTAGCAAAGAAGAGAGTTAGTCACTGAGACTCCTATAAGAAAGGAGGGCCAGCCACTTAAGCACACATCACAGAGAGGGCCAATCACTGGGTAATTTATCACAGAAAAGGACCAGTTACTTGGGCACCCATCACAAAAAAAGGACCAGTCATTGGAGTACC
Source organism: Carlito syrichta (assembly GCF_000164805.1). NCBI lineage: Eukaryota > Metazoa > Chordata > Mammalia > Primates > Tarsiidae > Carlito > Carlito syrichta. The sequence goes on along the minus strand of NW_007258091.1, from coordinate 209,264 downwards.
TATCACAGAGAAGGGCCAGTCACTGGAGGACCTTTAGAAGAAGAGGGTAGTAACTCGGACACTCATCAGAGAAGAGGGTTTGTCAACGTGGCACACATCTCAGAAGAAGACTACTCACTGAGGCACCAATAATGGAGTAGTGTTAATCACTGAGGCACTCAACACAGAGGTTGTGTAGTCACTGGGTCACCCATCAAAAGGAGGGTCATTCATTACAAGAACAATCACAAAGAAAGTCAATAACTAGTGAAACCTCATGAAAGAAGGCCAGTCACTGGTACATTCACCACAAAGGAGGTCCATTCACTAGAACTCAATCACAAAAGAGGGCCAGTCACTGGAATGCCAATCACAGAGAGGAGCCAGTCATTGTGGAACCCATCACAGAGGAGGAGCAGTCCCTGGGGCATCAATAATAGAAGAGGACCACTGGCATGGAAA
>NW_007258091.1:207364-208803 GCF_000164805.1 Carlito syrichta | reverse complement strand
GGGACACTCTGTGGGGTGACAAGGAGGTTTGCTGTGGGGCTGATAAGAAGGCACACTGTGGGGGCACCTAGAAGGCATGCCATTAAGAGACCAAGGAGGAGATGAACCTTGAGGAGGCCAAGGAAGCTCACCGTGGGAAGGCCAAGGAGGAGAGCACACATCATGAGGAGACCAAAGAAGTGTACCACAGCAAGGCTGAGGAGATGCACTGTAAAGAGTTTGAGAAAGTACACCATGGGAAGCCTGAAGAGGCATGCCATAGGTAGCAGGAGGATGCACACTGTGAAGAGGATGAGGAAGAAAACCACAAATAGGCCCAGGAAGTGAACTGCAGGGAGGCCAAGAAGGCATGATGTGGAGAGGCTGAGGAGACACACCTTGGCAAGATGAGGAGTTGTACTACAAGGAGTCTGAGGAGGTGGACAGCAGAGGGTTGAGGAGGCATGCTGCTAGGAAGACAAAATGGTGTGCCATGGGGAGGCAGAGGAGGTTAACCAGAAGGTTGCCTAGGAAACACATCATGGGGAGTCCAAGCAGGTGCACCACCTGGAGGAGAAGAAGGCACACCATGAGGAGGTTGAGAAGATGCATCACAGAGAGGTCAGGGAGGGGAAATGGGGGTAGAGTGAGAAGGCGCTATGTGGGGAGACTGAAGAGGCAAATGCACCACAGGGAGGCCAAGGAAATGTGCTGTGAGGAGACAGAGGAGGAGTGCATGCTGAGAAGGCTGCGGAGGCACGTGCACCATAGGGAGGCTAATTATGCATGCCAAGTTGAGGTTCAGGAAGTACAATATTGAAAGTACAGGAAAGAATGTTGCTGTGAGGACAAGGATGCACACCATGAGGAGACCAAAGGTGTGTACCTCTGAGAGGCCAAGGTTTTGTGACACTGGGAGACAGAGGAGGTGCACACACCATGGGTAGGCCAAAAAGGTGTGCCATGAGTAGACCAAGGAGTCACACCATGGGGAAGCCAAACGGATATGCAGCAGGAATGGGTGCCACAGAGAGGCCAAGGAGGCTCAGTGAAAATGGTGAGAAGGTGCACTGCGGAGTGGGTTATGGATGTTCACTGCAGAGTCAATAAGATGTGTCACAGGACACCCATGACAAAAGAGAATCAGTCACTGGAGAACACATACTAATGGAGAGCTAGTCACTAGGGCACCAACTATGTAGGATGACCAGTTACTAAAACACCCATCACATAGGAGGACTAGTCATTGGGGCACACAATTTGGAGGAGGTTCAATTACTGGAACACCAATCACAGAGACCCAGTCAATGGAGCACCTATTATGGAGGCAGTCCAGGGACAGGGGTACCCGTCACAGAGGAGGTCCAGTCACTGAAGCTCCACTACATAGGAGGCCCAGCAATTTGTGCACTATCAGAGTGGAGACTGAGTCATTAAAGCACTAATTTGGGTCATGGCCA
>NW_007258091.1:103869-207344 GCF_000164805.1 Carlito syrichta | reverse complement strand
GAAGACTAATCACTGGGACACCCATCACAGAACAGAATCAGTGACACTGATACCATCACAGATGACTGCCAGTCCCTGGGCCACTATTCACAGAGCAGAGTCAATCTTTAGGGCATCCGTAACAGAAGAAGCCAGTTACTAGGACACCCATCATAAAATAGGGCTAGTCACTGCATTGGCCATCACAGATAATGTCCAGTCATCGTGGCACCAGTCACAGAGGCCCAGTAAATGGGGAACCCCTAATGAAGATCATTCAGTCACTGTGACACCCATCAGAGAGGAAGGATGACCACTGGGACACACAACCTATGTGAAGGCCAGTAATTGGAACATCCATTACAAAGAAAAAACAGTCTTCATGGGCACATATTATACAGTAGGACCATTCAATGGACCACCCTTCTCAGAAGAAAGTCTTCTCTCTGGGGCACCCATGATAGAGGAGAGCTCATCACTGGAGAAGACATCACATAGGACAGTCAGTCACTGGGGCACCCACTAGATAGGAGAGTCTGTCACTGGAACACCCATCACAAATGAAAGCCAGTCAGTGAGGCACACATCACAGAGAAGGGCCAGTAACTGAAGCACCCATCAGGAGAGGTTCAGTCACTGGAGCTACAATCACAGATAATGGCAGGTAACTGGGGCAGAGATAACTGAGAAAACAAATTCAGTATGGTACCCTCAAAGAGAAGTATCAGTCACTGAGACATATTTCAAAGAGGAGGGAAGGTCACCGGGGTACCCATTATAGAGGAGGATCAGTCATTGTGTTATTTATTACAGAAAGAGTGCAAGTCACAGGACACCCATGACAAAAGAGAATCAGTCACTGGAGAACACATACTAATGGAGAGCTAGTCACTAGGGCACCAACTATGTAGGATGACCAGTTACTAAAACACCCATCACATAGGAGGACTAGTCATAGGGGCACACAATTTGGAGGAGGTTCAATTACTGGAACACCAATCACAGAGACCCAGTCAATGGAGCACCTATTATGGAGGCAGTCCAGGGACAGGGGTACCCGTCACAGAGGAGGTCCAGTCACTGAAGCTCCACTACATAGGAGGCCCAGCAATTTGTGCACTATCAGAGTGGAGACTGAGTCATTAAAGCACTAATTTGGGTCATGGCCATTTAATAGGACACCCTTTGTAAAAGGGCTAGACACTGTGTAACCCATCATAAAGGATTGCTAAACATTAGGATACCAACCACAGAGTAGCAACAATTATTGGGGAACCAATTTTGAAGAAAGTCTAGTCACTTTGACACCCAAAACAGAGGATATTCACTGGTACATCCATCATATATGATGGCTACTCACTAGGGCCCCAGTCACAGGGGAGATACAGTCACTGGGGAACATAAAATGGAGGAGGCCCAATCCCTGGATATCCATCACAAAGGAGGACCAGTCAATGTGCACCAATTATGGAGGAGATCCTGTATTGAGACAACCATCATAGAGGAGGCCTAGTCATAGGTGCACCCACCCCAGAGTAGTTCCAGTCACTTGGAAGTACCAGAGTTGGGGCACTCCTCAGTAGGGGCTCAATAACTGGGGTTCTTATCACAGGCAAAGGTCTGTAACTGGGGCAGCCTCATGGAGGAGGCAAACTCCTTGTGTTACCCATCACAGAGGAGGTCTAACCACTGTGGCACTTATCACAGAGAAGGCTTTGTCACCAAGGCACCAATCAGAGAGGAAGGTAAGTCACTGAGGCTCCCATCACAGAGGTTTACCAGTCATGGGTCACGTGTTTGGAGACCTAGCAAATGAGTTACCAAGCATAGAGGAGAGTCAGACACTGAGGCACCCACTTCAGAGGAGGGCTAGTAAATGAGACAGTAGCACCAAAGGTGGATCAATCACTGGAGAACCCATTTTGAGGAGGGCCAATCACTGGTGTGTGATCAGAAATAAGCGCCAGTTACTAAGCCACTGATTACAGGGAATCCTGGTAACAGGGGCACTTATTACAGAGCCTGACTAGTCACTGGGACACTATTCTCAGAAGAAGCTCAGTCACTGGGGAACCCATAAAGGAGATCTCTGAGTCACACGTACAGAGGAGAACCAGTCTCTGGGCACCCATATCACAGGAGGGCTAGAGACTAAGTCATCCATCACAAATGAGAGGCAGTAACTGGGGAATCCATAGTAACAAAGTGTCCCTGTTGCACTCATTATGGAGGAGCCCCAGGCACTGTGACGCACATCAAAAAGGAGGGCATCCACCTAGTGAGGGCACTCATAATGGAGAGGTCTAGTAAGTGGAACATCCATAATGAAGGAACCACAGTCAATGGAGCACCTGTTATGGAAGAGGCACAATCACAGAAACACCTTTCACAGAGGAAGGCTAGTAGTCACTGGGACAGTAAAGGGGTTCCAATTGATAAGACACCAATCAGAGAGGAGGGCAAGTATCGTGTTACCCATCATATACGAAGGTCAGTCACTGTGGATCCATCCACATAGGAGCCAGAGTCAATGAAGCATACGTGGAGGAGGCCCAGTCTCTAAGACACCCATCAAAAAGGAAGGCCAGTCACTAGAGCAGGCATAATACAGGAAACCCTGTCATTAGGGGAATAATAATGGAGAAAGTCATGTCTCTGAGACACCCATCCCAGAGGAGGGACAGTCACTAGGGCATTCATTATATATGAAGGTCAGTAATTGAGACACCATCACATAGAAGGCAGTCACTGTTGCATAGATTAAAAAAGCGTCCAGTCACTGGGACATTCAACACAAATGAGTGTCAGTAATTAGGTCACCAGTTATGGAGAAGGCACAGTATAAGGGACACCATTACAGAGGAGGTCAACCACAGTGACAACCATTGTGGAAGAGACTCAATCAGTAGGGAACCAATCACAGAGGAAGATCAGTCAATGATGCACCCATAGTGGAGAAAAAAAAGTCCCTGAGACTTCCATCACAGAGAAAAGTTAATGATGGAGGCACCCATAATGGAGAAGACTAAATTCCTGAGATATCCATCACAGAGTAAGGTTAGTCACAGTGGCACCCTTCATATATGAAGACCAGTCACTTGGGCACCATTACTGAGGAAACATGGTTACTATGGCACACATTATGGAGTAGCCCAATCACTGGGACACACATCACAAAGAGGGCCGGTAACTAGGGCACCCATTAAGAAGATCCAGTAAGTTGGATGGCCATCACAATGGAGGGCTAGTAACTAAGACAAATATTGTGGAGTAAGGCTAGGCACTGGGAAACTAATCACTGAAGAGGACTTGTCACTGGGGCCCTTATAATGGAGAAAGGCCATAAACTGGTGCATCTGTGATGAAGGAGTCCCAATTACTTGGACACCTCACTAGGAGGGATAGTCACTATCCAAACATGATATCCATAAATGTGGTGGGACAGTCAATATGACCCCCATCAAAAAGGAGGGCTTTTCATGGGAGCAGTCATTATGAAGGAGGCCAATTAACTAGCAGATCCATCACAGAGGAGGGCTAGTAACCAGGGAATCCATTATAAAGTAAGGCCAGTCAATGGGGTACAAATCACCAAAGAGGCAGTCACTGGCTCACCCATAATGGAGGAGGGCTATTCACTGGGGCACCCGTTATGGAGGAGACAAGTTTAAAATAGTGATCACAGAGGAAATCTATTCACTGAGGCATTCATCACGGTGAAGGATCAGCCACTAGAATATTTTTCTCAGAACAAGCCAGACACTGGGGCACCTATCACAGAGGAAGGGCAGTCAAAAAATTATGCATCGCTGGGCTCGGTGACTCATTCTGCAATCCCGTGCCTTTGGGAAGCTGAGGTGAGTGGATTGCCTGAGCCCACGAGTTCAAGACCCGCCTGGGTAGCGAGACCTCATCTCTACAATAAATCAAAATATCAACCAGGCGTGGTAGCACATGCCTGTAATTCCGGCTACTTTGAAGGTTGAGGCAGAAGTTTCACTGGAACCCAGCAGGTCAAGGCTGTGGTGGCCGTGAGCAGGTGACCAGTCTGGGTGACAGAGTGAGACTGCAACTCAAAAAAAAATTATGCATCACAAAGGAGGGTTTGTCACTGGGGCTCACATCACAGAGGTGGGCTCATCACTAAGACACCAAATATGCATGAGGCCCAGTTATTGGAACACCCATTACAGAAGATAATTTGTCACTGAGTTCCCAACTTTGAGGAGTGCCTATCATTTGGACACCAATCAGAAATGAGTCCCAGTTAACAGAATATCTCTTTTGGAGGAGGACCAATCACTGGAATGCTCATCGGAGATGAGGGTCAGTCACTGGGGCACCCATTATATTGGTGACCCTGAAATTGGGGCACATATCACAAAGGAGGGCTAGTCATTTAATCACCTATTTTGAAGGAGGAACACTTACTATCACACCCATGTCAGAAAATGGTTATTCACTGAGGTAGGCATTACAGAGAATGGCCAGACATTGGGAATGATAACAGAATAACCAATCACAAAGGAGCCCCAGTCACACGGTTACCCATTTTGAAGGAAATCCAGTCACCATTACAGTCAGCACAGAGTAGGTCTTGTCACTGGGGCACCCATCAAAGAGGAAGCACTGTCACTGAGATGCCCATCACAGGGAAAGGTCAGTCACTGGGGCACCCATCACATTTGTAGACTAGTCAATGGACAACCAATAGGAGAAGACTCAAAAGCTGAGGCACCCATCAGATAGGAAGGCTAGTCTTTTGGTGACCATCATGAACAGAAGCCAGTAACTGTGATACCTATCAAAGAAAATGACTTGTAAATGAAGCACCCATCCCAAAGAAGAGCTAATCACTGGAGCACTCAATAGAAGGAGGACAAATCACTAGGGCACCGATCAGAGGAAAGGGCCAGTTACTGCGGTACCAATCATAGAGAACTATAGGTCAATGAGGCACCAGAAACAGAAGAATGACTGTCACTGAGTTACCTATCAAAGAGGGGTGCCAGTCACTGGGGAAGGATAACAGAATATGACAAGTCATTGGGGGACCCAAAATAGAGGTGGCTAAAATTCCAGTGGTACCTATGATAGAGAAGAACTTGTTATGGGTGTACTCATCACAGAGGATGCACAGTCTCTGAGGCACCTATTAGGGAAGATGACTGGTCACTGAAGCACCCTTCAAAGAAGTTGTCAGTCACTAGGACAACCACTAGGAGAAGGCCAAGTCACTACTGCACCCATTAAAGAGGAGGGCTAATCACTCAGTCATTCATCACAGAGGAGAGTCAGTCATTGCACATATCACAGAGAAAGACCAGTCACTGAGGCATTCAAAACAGAGGCGGCCTAGTGTCTTTGGCACCAATCACACAGGGGTTCCAATCACTGGGGAAGCCATCACAGAGTACAGGTAGTCACTGAATGACTCATCACAGAAAAGGACTAGTCTCTGGGTCACCCACCCCAAAGGAGGACTAATCACTGAGGTACCCATCACAAAAGAGAGCCATTAACTGGTACACCCAATACGGAGGAAGACCAATCACTGGGGCACCCATTAGAGAGGAGAGCCAGTCACTGGGGCACTGATAACCCAGGAGGATGAAACATTGCAGCATCCATTTTGGAGGAGGGTCAGTTCCTGGTACATATATCACTATTGTGAGTTAGATTGGGTAAAACCTATTATGGAAGAAGTCCAGTCACTAGAAATCCCATTGCTTGGTAGGGCCAGGGACTTGAGCCTCAATTATGGAGGAGGGTCAGCAACAGGGGCACCCATCACAGAAGAAGACTAATTGCATGGACATTCATCATAGAAGACAACCAGTCACTGGGGTACCTATCAAAGAGGAGGGTTATTCATTGGAATGCTCATGCCAGAAAGAACCCATTATCAGTGCATCCATGAAAAAGGAGGTCAGTCTATAGCACACATCACAGTGGAGAGCTAGTCACTAGAATAATTATTACAGAGAAGACAAGACACTGGGGAACCCATCACATAAGAGGATCAGTCAGTGGAGGACTCCTTACCAAAAATATATGATCACTGCCACACTAATCACAAAGTTGGGACTGTAAATGAGACACTAAATGCATGGGGGAGGACACTCACTGAGGTGTCTATAACAGAGGAGGGCCAGTACAAGCGACACTATCACCAAAGAATTCCAATCACTGGCACACCCAACTTAGAAGTGGACAAGTTACTGTGGCACTCATCACAGAGGAGGGGAAGTCGTTGGGGCACCCATTTCAGAGGAGGGCGAATTACTGGAGTACCTATACAAGATTGGGACCAGTCATGGGGGCATCCCTAACAAAGAGGTCTAGTCACTGGAACACCCACAACAGAAGATTACTTGTTACTGTGGCACACATAACAGAAAATGTCCAGTCACTGGGGTACATTTTATATAGGCGGGCCAGTCATAGAGGTATGAATCACTGAGGAGGTCTGGCCACTGAGGCCTTCATATTGGAGGAAGGCTTTTCTCTTGTGCACCTTCTATCTAGGAGAACCAGAACTGGGGTAGTGATCCCAGAGGAAAGTTAGTCACTAGGGCACCCATCACAGAGGAGGATTAGTCACTAGTGCATTTTTTACAGAGAATGGCCAGTCACTAGAGTACCTATCACTGCAGAGGCTCAGTCACTGGGACATCAAACACAAAGTAGAACTTGTCACTGAGGCACACATTATGAAGAAGGCCTTATTGAGAAACCCATCATAGAGGAGGACAACTCACTAGGGCGCCAATTATGTTGGAATGCAAGTCACTGGGGCACCGATCACCAAAGATATCCAGTCCCTGGCTACCCATAATGGTGGAAGGCTTGTCACTAGGCCACCCATCACAGAGGATAGCCAGTCTCTGAGGCAGCTATCACAGAGGAGGAAGAGTCACTTAAGCACACAACACACAGGAGGCCAAGGCCAAGTTACTGGGGCACCCAATACAAGCAAGGTCAATCACTAGGGTTCCAATCACAAAGGAAGGTCAATCTCTGGGCACCCATCATAGAGGATGCCAAGTCACTAGGGCACCAATATCAGAGGAGGGATAGTCACTGGAGTATTCATCACAGAGAAAGACCAATAATTGTCCTCTAATCACAGAGAAGGTCTAGTCACTGCAACAATCAACACAGGAAAGGGTTAATCCCTGAGACACCAGTTACTAAAGAGGGCCAGTCTCTGAGAATGTCATCACAGAAGAGGATCAGTCACTGGGGAACCCATCACAGAGAAGAGCTGGTCACTGGGTCACCAATCACAAATGATGAAAGTTACAGGACACAAATACAGAAGATAGCTAGTAACCGGGACACTTATTGTGAAGGAATATTCATTGTGGAGGATTACTCGTTGTGGAGGAATACAGAATATGGTCAGTAACTGGACTATCCATCACAGTGAAGTTCCAGTCACTGGGTCACTGATCATAGATGAAGGCCTGCCATTGAATCACCCAACACAGAAGAGAACCAGTCACTATGATTACAAAGGAGTCACAATCATTGGGAAAACAACAGAGAGGAGGCCCAGTTACTGAGGCAATCACACTAGAGGAGAAGTCACTAGAACAGTCATCAGAGAGAGATCCAGTCATGGGCCACCCATCAAATTGGAGGGCTAATCATTGGGGTACCCAATTTAGAGGAAAGTCATTCACTCTAGCACCAACTTAAAAAGAGGATCATTCCATGGTGAATCTATTATAGAGTAGGCCAGTTCACTGGGTTACCTATCAAAGAATAAAGCCAGTTCACTGGGAAAACTTTAAGGAGGAGCCCCAGAAAGGGGGACACTCAAAACAGGAGGACAAGGCACTGAGGCATATATTTTGGAGGAGGCTTATTTCAAGGACACCGATAGCAAAAGAGTTAACCATCAGGAAATTCATCATAAAGGATGGGCCAGTCATTGGGGCACCAATCACTGAGAAGTCTCAGTCACTGAGGCACCCATTATGGAAGAGACCCAGTCACCATGACACCCATCACAGATCAGGGCTAGTCACTGGGGCACCCATCATATATGAAGTCCAGTCACTGGGCCACAACTCACAGAGAAGTATCAGTCACTGTGGCACACATTAAGGAGGAGGACCAGTCACTGAGACACCTATCACAAAGGAGGGCCAGTATCTGGGTCTCCAATTATGGAGGTGGCCCAGTAAGTGGACACCTATCACAGAAGAGGGATAGTCACTGTAGCAACCATTATAGTCGAGGATTAATCAATGTATCACTTTTCACAGAAGTTCAGTCATGGTGGCATTCAAATGGAGGAGGCCCAGAAACTTGACCACCCATAATGGGTGAGACCTAATTGCTGGAACGCCTATCACAGAGGAGGGCTAGGCACTATGGCACATATTATGGAAGAGGACCTTTCACCAGGGTACCAATCACTGAGGATGCCCAGTTACTGGAAACCCCATAATGGAAGTGGGCTAATTATTGAGGCACCCGTTATATATGAGAACCAGTCACTAATTTATCAATTACAGATGGGGTCCTGTTATTAGGCAACCAATCACAGAGATGAGCTAGTCACAGGGGCACCCATCACAGAGGACGGGCATATACTGGGGCCAGTGACAGGAGTTCCCAAAACAGCAGTGGACCATTCTCAAAAAGGAGGTCTAGTCACTGGGACACCCATCACAAACAGGGCTAGTCACTTTGACATCCATAATAGAAGAGGCCTCGTCACTGGGACAGCCATTATAACATATTTGTAGTTACCTAGGCACCCATCTCAGAGGAAGACCAGACAATGTGACATGCATCAGAGAAAAGTGCCAGCCATTGGACACCCATCACAGAGAAAGTCAGTCGCTGGGACATCCATCATAGAGGTGAATGAGTGTCTGAGACAGGCATCACAGAGGAGGGATAGTCCCTGTGGCTCCAATCACAAGGAAGCCCTGTCACTATGTCACCCATTATGAAGTCAGACTCGTTACTGGTACATCCGTCACAGAGGAGTGCAAGTCATTTGGCCACCCAATACAGAGCAGGGCTAGTCACTGGGCCACGCAAAATGGAAGAAATGTAGTCACTGCAGCATTCATTACAAGACAATTTGTCATTGGGACAGCCATCACAGAAGAGGGCTAATGACTAGTGCGCCCAAGACAGAGGGGATTAGTCATTGGGGCCCCATTGCAAAAGACGGATAAGCATTGTGGCACTATTTACAGAGGATGACCAGTCTTTTGTGCACCCATAAAAGATGTGGGCAAGCATGGGGTCATTCATCATAAAGTAGGTCTAGTCACTGGGAGAGGAGGTCTTGTCAATGTGGCACCCATCACAGGGGAAGTTCTGTCACTAAGGCATACATTATGGAGGAAGGACAGTCACTGGGACAACCATTATAGAGAAGGGTGAGTCACTGGGGCATCCTTCAGTGAGGAGTTTCTTTCACTCAGACACCCATCAAAAAGGAAGACTTGTCAAAGGGGCACCCATTATGGAGGAGATCTAGTTACTGGGATATCCAAGAGGAGAGCTAATCACTATGGCACCCATTATGATGGAGGGTCAGTCAAGGGCACAAACCACAGAGTAGGCCAAGTCACTAGGGCACTCATAATGGAGGAGAACTAGTAACTGCAACACCCATTTTGTAGGAAACTTTGTCACTGGGGCAGCAATCACGGAGGAAAGCTAGTCACTGGTCCCCATCACAGAGGAGGAGCAATCACTGAGCATCTATCACAGAGGTCGGTCAATCAATGAGCTGGCCATCACAAAGGAGGGTCATTCACTGGGACACTCGTTATAGAGAACGCCCATCACTGGTGGATTCATCACTGAGGAAATCCAGTCCATGGGACACCCATTACAGAAAAGATTCAGTTACTGGGGCACCCATCACAGAAAACAGTCAGTCATCAGGGCACCCATCACAGAATAGGATCAGTTACTCATTCATCCATTATGAAAAAGGAACAGTCACTGTGGCACCCATAACAGAGGAGGACCATTCAATGGAGCACATATCACAGAGGAGTCCCAGTTCCCAGGGTACCAATCACAAAGCAGGGTCAATCATGGTGGCACAGATAGCAAATGAGGGCCAGTTACTAGGGCACCAATTATGGAGGATCACTAGTGGCTGAAAATTTTATCATAGAGCAGGACTAGTAACTGGGGCATGAATTAAGAGGAGAGACAGTCTATGGAGCACCTATCAAAGAGAAAATCTAATCTCTGAGGTATTCATCACAGAGGAGATTCAGTCACTGTGACAACCATTAGGTTTTGAGTCAGTCAATGAGAAATCAATCCCAGAGGAAGGTCAGTCGCTGGGGCACCTCTCACAGAGCAATACTAGTCAATGGGGCACCTATCAGAGAGAAACTCATGTCAGTGTGGGACCCAGCACAGAGGAGGACTTGTCACTGAGGCACACATGATAGAAGGCACCCATTTATTGGTGCACACATCACAGAGGTGGACCAGACATGAACCTTCCATCCCAGAGGAGGACCAAAAACTGTTGCACCCATCACAGAGAAGAACCAGTCACTAAATCACCCATCACAGAGGAAAGGCAATCACTTAGGCACCCATTATAGAGGACAGATAATCACTGGGGCACCCATTATGAAGGAACGCCAGTCAGTGAGAAACTGAATACAGAAGAGCCAAGTCACTGAAACACCCATTACAGAGGAGGCTCAGTCACTGTGGTACTTATTACAGAGGAGAGAAAATAACTGTGGCACCCAACTCAAAGAAGGACTAGACACTTAATCCCCAATCACAGATAAATGACAGTCACTGGGACTCCCATAATAGAGTAGTCACTGGAATGGTCATCTCTGTGAAGGTCTAGACAGTGATGCACCCAGCACAGATAGAACCAGTCACTGGCTCCCATAATGAAAGAAGTATGGTCACCCATCACAGAGGAAAACCAGTCACTGGGGCACCCATCACAGAAGAGGGCTAGTCACCGAGGCACACATCAAAGAGAAGAGCCAGTTATTGGAAGACAAATTACAGAGAAAGAACAGTCAATTAGGCAACCATCAAAGAAGAAGGTTAATCCCTAGGGCAGCCATCACAGAAGTGAGTCAGTCACAAGGACATCCATCACAGAGCTGAGTCAGTAACTGGGATACCCATCACATATGAGAGTCAGTCACTGAGACCCTCACCACAGAGGAGACCCCATCACTGAGGCACCTATCACCGAGGAGGGCCAATCACTGAGGCACCGATCTCAGAGAAGGCCCAGTCACTGTGGTACCCATTAGATGAAAGAGCAATCACTGGCACTGATTACAGAGAAGGGCCAGTCACTGAAGCACCCATCACACCGAAGGACTCCTCGCTGAGGCATCCATAAGAGCTGATAAATAATAACTAGGGAATACATGATGGAGAAGGGCCAATTACTGGGGCACCCATCATTGATGCAGGCCAGTCACCCAGGATACCCATCACAGAGGAGAGTGAGTGAGTGAGTCACAGTGACATCCATTTCAGAGAAAGATCAGTCACTGAGTCATGTCTCACAGAGACAGGTTAGTCACTGGAGCACCATCACAGTCCCATCACAGAAGTGGAATAGTCACTTGGGCCCCGTCATGCTGGCAAGTCAGTTACTGTGGCAACATCACACAAGAAGGCTAAGCACTATGGCACCCATCAGTGAAGACAATCAGTAACTGGAACACTCATCACAGAGGATAGTCAATTACTGGGATATCCATCACAGAGGAGAGACAGCCACTGTGACACGCATCTGATACAAGGTCAATCACAGGAACAGTTGTCACAGTGGAGGGTTTTCCAGGGGGCACCCCTCAGAGAGGTGATTCGTCAATGAAGAACACAACACAGAGGAGGGAGAAACACTCAAGTCCCCTTCACTGAATAGGCCTTGTAACTGTGGAACCCATCATGGAGGAGGCCAAGTCAGTTGGCAACCCATTATGGGTTCAGTCATTATGGGTTTAGTCCATCATTAGGAAATCCTTTATAAATGAGTGCCAGACACTGGAACACCCATCAGTGAGGAGAGCCAGTAATTAGTTCACTGGTTAAAAAGGACAGCCAGCTACTGAAGCACACATCACCAAGGCAGGAGAGTCACTAATACATCCATCAAATATGAGAGCCATTCAAAGGGACACTGATCACAAAGGATGCCCAGTCACTTGGGCACCAATCACAAAAGAGGCCCAGTCACTGGGTCACCCTTCGTAGAGGAGGGATAATCACTGGACATTCATGAAAAAGGAGCCTCAGTCACTGAGGCAATCACCATCTAGTAGACCCAGTAATTAGAATTCACATCACAGAAGAGGTCAGGTAACAGGGGAGGACAAGTCACTGGGATACCCATAACAGAGAAGACCCCATCCCTTCATTATTCAGGAGATTGAGAAACTGGCGTACCCATCACAGAGGAGGTTTAGTAAATGGGGCACCAATTCTGGAGAGTCCCAGTTCCTAAGAAACTCATCACTGAAGAAAGTTAGTAACTGGGGCACAAATCACAGATGACAGGCAGTCTTTGGAGCACTGGTCACAAAGGAGGCCCAGCCATGAGCGCACCCATTATGGTGGATGTCCACTCATTATGACACATATCAGAAGAAGGCTAGTTACTGGAGTACCCATTACAAATTAAGGTAAGTCACTGGGGCCGACATTATGAAGAAGGCCAAATCAATGGGGCACCCAACACAAAGGTCAGCCCACCACTGAGGAAACCATTATGGAGGATGCCCATTATGGAGGATCCATTAAGTGGTACACTCACCACAGCAGTGGGCTAGTAACAGGGTGAATCATTATGGAAGAGGTCCAGTCACTTTGACACTTAATAAGGAGGAGGGCCAGTCACTGAAGCATTGACCACGGATGAGGGCCAGTCAGGAGGTACCTATCACAGAAGAGGGCTAGACAATGTGGTGGATTTTGGAGAAGTTTCAGTCACTGGGTCACCGTCAGATAGTAAAGGCAGTCACTGGGGACACATGTCACAGAGGACAGCCAGTCACTAGGACACCCATCACAAAGGAGGTCTAATCACTAGGTCATGCTTTTTCCATGAGAACCAATCATATGAGCACTAATCACAGTGGAGAACAAATCATTGGGGCACCCATCTTAAAGGAAGTCTAGGAACTGGGGCACCCATCACAGAGGAGTGCCAGTCACTGAGGCATAAATTATAGAGGAGGACTAATCACTGGGACACCCATCACAGAAGAAGGCTATTCATGGTGGCAACCATCATAAAGGGGAAGCAGTCACTGGAACAACAATTAGAGATGAGTGGTAGCAACTTGGTCACCCAACTCAGAGGAGAACAAGTCGCTGAGGCACCCATCACAGTGAGGGTCAGACACTGGGGCACAAGTTGTGGAGAAGGTCTAGTAAGTGGGATACCCATTACCAAAGAGAACTATCACTTGGAAAACCATCATGAAGTAAGGCAAGTCATTGGGGTACCAATAACAAAGGAGACCCAGTCACTGGATAACCAAAATGGAAGAAGACCACTTACTGGAAGCCTCATTATTGAGGAGACTCAGATACTGGGACACCCTTCACAGAGTAGTTCTAGTCACTATGACACCCATTATGAAAGAGGATAAGTCACTGGAGTTCCAATCACCAATAACCCAGTTGCTTGGACACTCATAATGGAAGAGTGGTGGTCACCGAGGGACCCATATCTAGGAGTCACTGGGGTAGCAGTCATTCAAGGGACACCCATCACAAAGGAGGAAATGTCACTGGGGTATTTTTCACAGAGGAAGACAAGTCAATGGGATATCAACAACAGAGAAAGGCTAATTACTGGGGCACCCATTACAAATGAGTCTCAGTCACTTAGATATCTTCAAATAGGACAGCCAATCACTGAGATAATCAAAGCAGAGCAGGTCCTGTCACTGGGGCACCTATCACAGAAGGTTGTCACTGGAGTAACCATTATAGAAAAGGGCCAGTGAGTGTAGGACACTTTACAGATGCAGTCAAATCATGGGAATGCCATTCACCAAGAAGAGTTGGTCAATAGGAAACACATCACAGAGGCGAGCTTGTAACTCTGACACCCATACAGAGGAGGACTTGTCACTAAAACAACCATTATGGAGGATGGCCATTCATGTGGCAACTGTCTCAGAGAAGAGCCAGTCACTGGAACAAACATTCCTGAGGAGGCCCAGTCACAAAGGAGCGCTTTTCACTGGAGCACACGTTAAAAAAGAGACCCAGGTACTGGTACTGCCATCACAGAGGAGGATTAGTCATTAGGAAAACCATTATGGAGGACAACATGTAACTGAGGGACACATTTATGAGGGATTCCAGTCATGGAGTACCCATTATGAAGTACGGCTAATCACTGTGGGAGTCATTATCTAGGAAACCAGGTCATTGGAGTGCAATCACTGAGAAAATCTAGTTACTGAGACACCCATCACAGTGGAGGGTCACTCACAGGGTATGATCAGTTTTTGGGACACAAATATCAGAGGAGAACTAGTCACTTGAGCATCCATTACATAGGAGGCTCAGTCAATGGTGCATCTAACACAGAGGAAAAACCATCACTGGGGAATCTATTACAGAGGAGGTATAGTCACTGGAGCAACCAATTTAAATTTATCGTCACTGTGGAAGCAATCACAAGAAAGTGCAGTGAATGTAGCACTTATTAAAGAGGAGGCCTAGTCTCTGGGGCAACAATCAGAGAGGAGTGCAGTCATTGGGGCACCTATTATGAAGGAGAACCAGAAACTGTGGCACCCATCATATTGGAGGCACATATTTTAGAGGAGGGTTAATTTTTAGGATATCCATCACAAAGGAAGAAAAGTCACTGGGACACCCAAGACAGAGAACGGCTAGTCATTGGGACATCAATCCCAGAAGAGGCCTAGTCACTGGGGAATTCATTATGGAGGTGGAGCAGTCACAATGACACCCATCATATAGATGAGTTAGTCACTGTGGCACCCATATTATATGAAGGTCCATTACTGGGCCCTACATCACAAAGAAGGCCAATCTAGTGGAGCACAAATTATGGAAGAGGCCCAGCAACTGGGGCACTCAACACAATGTAGGGTCTGCTAATGGGGAACCAAAAAAGTAGGATGCCACATAGGTGGGAAATCCATAATGGAGGAGAACTAATAACTGGGTAATCATTATGAAGTTGGGTCAGTCATTGGGTCTGCAATCACAGAGAAGGATCATTCACTGGGGCCATCATAATGGTGGAGCACCGTTAACTGGGATACCCATTGTGGTGGAAGATCAGTTACTGGGACATCAATCTAGGAGGAGGGATATTTATGGGAACAACCACTTTGGAGGAGAGCCAGTCACTGAAGAGACCCAGTCGCTGGTGCACCCATCATTGATTATGGAATGTCACTGGGGCACCCATTGTGTATGAGACTGAGTCACTGGAGCAGCAATCACAGAGAAAATCTAGTTACTGGGCACCCATTACTAAAGAGTAGCAATCACAGGCATATTTTTCACAGAAGGCCAGCCAATGAGGTACCAATCGTGGGACAGGTCATTCACTGGGGCACACATAATAGAGGAGGCTCAAACACTAAAGCATATATCACAGAGAAAATTCAGTCTCTGGGACACTCATTACAGTGGAGAGTCAGTCACTGGGGCACTCATCACTGAAGAGAGGTAGTGATTGGGTCACCAATAATTGATGAGGTCCAGTTATTGGAACACCCATGTCAGAGGAGCCAGTCACTGGCACATAGTAGTCCTTGTCAATGGGTCACTTATTTTGGGTGATGCCAAATCATGGGGACACACATCACAGAAGAGGTACAGTCATGGGGGTATCCATTATGAAGGCCCAGAAATTGTAGCACCCACCACAGAGAAGGGCTAGTCATTGTGGCTCCAATGTTGGAAGAGGCTCAGTTAATTGGGCAGTCGTCACAAAAGAGGGTTAGTCACTGGAGCATCCATCACAGAGGACGGTAAATCACTGGGGCACCCATAATGTAGGTGGTATACTCACTGTAACACCCATCAGAGATGAGCGTTAGTCACTGTGGCACCCATTCTATATGAAAGTCAGTCACTGGTCCAACAAACGCAGAGGAGGTTCAGTCACTAGGGCACACGCTATGGAGGAGGTTCAGTCAATGGGACACCAATCATGAAGAATGACCAGTAACTAGGTCACCCATTGGGGAGGAGTTTCAGTAAGTGGGACACTCATCAAATAATAGGGATAGCTAATAAGGTAAACTTTAAGAAGAAAGGTTAGGCAGTGGGCCAACAATTACAGAGGAGGCCCAGTCACTGGGACACCTATAATGGAAGAGGGGTCAGTCACTGGAATACCCATTTTAAAAAGACTGAATCACTGGACCTTTCACTGGGGCATCCATTACAGAGGATTATCAGTCACTGGGGCACCCATAAAAGAAGAGATCCAGTCACTGTGTCACCCATTACGGAGGAGGTCCAGTCCCTATGGCAACCTTCACAGAGAAGTACCTGTTAATGAGAATCCCATTAGAAAGGAGGGCTAGTCACTAGGATTTTAATTACTGATGAGTACCAGCTATAGTGGTACATATCACTGAAGAGATCCACTTACTTAGACATCCATCAAAGAGCAGAGTAATTCACTGGGCACCCATTACAGAGGAGGGACAGTTACTGTGACACACAACACAGAAGACGTTTACTCACTAAGGCATTTATTGAAGATGAAAGCCAGCCACTAGTGCAACCATCACAGAAGACAGCAAGACACTAAGGCACCCATCAAGGAGGGGTGCCAGTCACTGAGACACCCATCACAAAGAAGAGTCAGTCACTGAGGCACACATCTGACAAGGGCCTGTTACTCTGACACGCATCACAGAGGAGGGCCTGTAACTAATGTACCCATCACAGAGGAGGCCCAGTAACTGTAATACCCATCACAGAGGAGAGGTGATCACTGGGGAACCCATTTCAGAGGAGACACAATCATTTAGGAACCTATTTCAGAGAACATCTTGTCACTGAAGCACCCATTACAAAGGATGGCCAGTTAGTATGGCACCCATTAGGAGATGGACCAGTCACTGGTGCAGTGATCACAGAGAAGAGCTAGACACTTGGGCATATGTTGCAGAGGAAACTCAGTTATGAGTGCTACTATGATAAAAGAGGGCTACTCACTAAGGCATCCATTATAGAGAAGGGCCACTCACTGGAACACTGACCAAGAAGGTGGCCCAGTTGTTAGGGTACCCATTACAGAGAAGGGCTATTCACTGGGGAACCTACTACAGAGAAGTGATTGGTATGGGATACCCATTATAGAGGAGAGCCTGTCACTGGCGCATGAATTACGAAGAGTGCTTGTCATTGGGGTACCCATCACAAAGAAGGAACTGGTCCCAGGGTACCATCATAGAGAAAAACCAATCACTGAGACCCTCATCACAAAGGAGAGTCAATCACTGAGGCACCCATCCTAGAAAATGACCAGCCACTGGGGCATTCATAAGGAGGAGGACCAGTCACTGGAGCACTGATCACAGAGGACAGTCATACAATGGGTCACCTATCACAGATGAGGCCCAGTCACTATGGTTTGCATCAGAGAGGTAGCCAGTCACTGTGGAGCTCACCACAGAGGAGGACCAGTCTTAGGGGTACTGATGTCAGAGACTGGTTAGTGAATTTGTCCCCATCTGAAAGAAAGCCAGTGATTGAGTACCCATCACAGAATAGGGTTAGACACTGAGGCATCCATAACAGAGTAGAGACAGTCACTATGTCTCCTGTCACTGAAGAGAGTCAGTTAGTGAGTCAGACATCTCAAAGGAGGCCCAATCAATGGGGCACCCATCACAGAAGATAACTTATCTCTGGGCCACCCATCAAAGAGGAGGACAGTCACTGGGACACCCATCACAGAAGAGAGGCAGTCACTGTGTCACTTAAAATGGAAGATTGTCAGTCATTGTGGCACGCATTATAGTAGAGGTCTGGTCACTGGGGCACTTATCACAGAGAAGGGATAGTCACCGGGACACAAATTGTGTAGGATACCTAGTTATTAGAACACCTATCACAGAGAAGGGCTAATCACTGAGTCAGCAAATTCGGAGAAGGACCAGTTACTGAGGCATCAATCAGTGAGGAAATCCAGTCAATGTAACACCTATTATGAAGGAGGACTATTCACTGGAAATTCCTGTCACTGGGGAACTCATTTTGGAGGAGGTTCTGTTACTAGGACAAACATCACAGAGGTAAACTTGTCACTGGGGCAGCCATCACAAAGGTTACCCACTCATTGAGGTACCAAGCATAGAGGAGACCCAGTTATTCAGACACCAATTAAGCAGGAGGCCCAGACACTATGACAGCCATCACAGAGGAAAGCTAGTCACTGGAGCACCTGTCATATATGAAGACAGATTACTGCAAGAAGAAGAGTCACAGGGCACACATTAAGGATGGCAGAGAATGGTCCCATCATAGGGACACCCTTAAAAAAAGAGTGTTGTTTTCCTGGGAACCCATTCTGGAGGAGGCCCAACAATTGGGACACACATCACAGAGGTGGGTGATTTATTGGAATAACTATTTTGGAAGACAAAGAGACAATAAAGCACCAATCACAGAGAAGACCAAATCATGGGGCCCAGTGACTGGGACAAGGACTACAGTGGAAGGACAGTCAGAAGTGGCACCCATCACAGAGGAGGACCAGTGAAGTTAGCATCTATCACGGAAGAGGGCCATTTACTGGGGAACCCATTGATCAGGAAGTCAAGTCATTGGGGCAATCATCAAAAAGGATATCCAGAGAGGGGGACAAACATGACAGAAGAGACCTGGTCACTGGGGCACCCATCAAAGTGGAGAACTAATCACTCAGGCACTCGTTTAAGATGAAAACCAGTCACTAATGCTCTGATCACAGAAGAGTGCCAGTCACTTGGCCACATATTATAGAGGAGAGCCAGTCACTGTGACACCCATTTAAGAAGAAGTCTACTCACTGGGGCAACCATCAGAGAGAGGTTCAGTCACTGGGGCACACATCAAAGAGGATTGGTAGTTACTGAGACACCAATAATGGAAAAGGATCAATCGCTGGGGAGCCCATCACAGAAGACATCCAATTTAGAGAAGAATTGGTCACTGGGATACCAATCACAAAGGATGGCCAGTCAATGAATCACCTATTATGGAGGAGGCCCAATTACTGGAACACCAATCCCAGAGGAGGGCCAGTCACTGGGACTCCCATTAGGAAGAAAGAATGTCACTGAGACACAAATCACAGAGGAGGGCCAGTCACTGAAGCACCCATCATAGAGGACGGCCAGTAACTGGGCAGCTGGTAAAGATGAAGGCCAATTAAAGTGGCAAGCATTAAACAAGAAAGTCTATCACTGGATCTTCCATGATAGAAGTTTAGCCTCAGGGTTCCTATTTTGGAGGAAGGCCAGTAACTACAGCAGTAATACAAAAAAGCGACACCCACTGGGGCACCCATCAAAGGGAGTGCTTGCCATGGGGCACCTAATTTAGAAAAGTGCCAGTCGCTAGTTCACATGTCAAGGAAGTCTAGTCACTGGGTCACTTATCACATAGGAGTGTTAGTCACTGGGGACCCATCCCAGAGATAACCCTTCCACTGGGTACTATCCCAGTGGAAATCCAGTCACTGAGACAACCATCTCAGAAGAGGGCCAGTCCCTGAGGCACCTATCACAGTAGTGGATCAGTCACCCTTTAGAAGGAGAGACATTTATTGGGTAACCTTAGAAGGAGAGACATTTATTGGGCCACCAATCTCAGAGGAAGGCCAGTCACTGAGTCACCCATTCCAGAGCAGGGCTAGAAAATAGCATCCATTAGGAGGATGACCTGTCACTGGAACATCAATCACAAAGGGACAGACACTGGGGAACCCACTCAGAGGAGGGTCAGTTACTGGGGCACCCATCACAATAGAGGGCTAGTTACTGGGGCACCCTTCACAGAAGAGAGCCAGTCACTGAGGCACCCATCACTGAGGAGGACCAGTCACTTGGGCAGTAATCACAGAGGAGGCCCAATCACTGGATATTCATTCACAGAGGAGATTTTGTCATTGTGGTACACATAATAGAGCAGGACAGTACTGGGACACCCATCACCAAAGACAGTCACTGGGACACTCATTAAGGAGGAAGTCAGTAACTGGTTCACCCATCACAAAGGAGAGGATGTCACTGGTTCACATATCATTACTGAAAGCAAGTCAATGAGGTATCATTCATAGGTGAGAGACAGTCACTAAGACTTGAATCACAGAGGAAGTGCAATCACTGGGGCACAGATCACATAGAAGCACAGTCACTAGAGTAACCATTACAGAGAGGGTTCAGTCACAAGAGCATCCATAACATTGGTGTCTTGCCATGAGGCACCCATTAGAGAGGAGAGGCAGTCAATTTGTCACACATCACAAAAACAGGCTAATTATCGTGACAACTATCACAGAGAAGGGCTAGTCAATGGAACACTCATCACAGAGGAGGACCATTCACTGGGGACATCAGAGAGGTGAGCCAGTCACTGAGGCACCCATTCCAGAGGAGGGCCAGTCACTGACACACTCCTTCCAGAGAAGATCAGTCACTGAGACACCCAATACAGAAGAGATCCAGACTCTGAGGCACCCCTTCCAGAGGTAGGCCAGTCACTGAGGAACCTATTACAAAAAGGGTCAGTCAGTGAAGCACCCATCACAGAGTAGGGCCAGCCACTGAGGCACCCATCACAGTGTAAGGCCCATCATAGTGTCACCTTTCCTGGAGAAGCTTCAGTCACTGGGGCATCATTTAAGAGGAGGGCCAGTCAATGGAACACTGATTACAAAAGACACACAATAACTGGGTCACCTATCACAGAGGGGAACTAATCACTGGGGCACCCAATAGTAGAAGGGTCAGTAACTGGGGTTCCCATCACAAATGAAACCCAGTCACTAAGGAGCCCATCACAGAGAAAGGGTATTCACTGGGACACCAATCACAGAAGACAGCCAGTCTCTGAGGAACCCAAAACCGAGGAGAGCCAGTCACTGAGACAGTCATCACAGATGAAGCCCAATCACTTGGACATTCATCACAAGGAAGACAGTAACCAGGACACCAATTGTAGAAGAGGGCCAGTCACTGGGACATTCATTATGAAAGAGTTAAATGCTCTGGGACACCCATCACAGAAAAAGGTCAGTCACTGGGTAACAGATCATAGATGTGGGTTAGCCATTACACAGGACAGCCAGTCAAAATGACACTGATCACAGAGATTCACATTTAGAGAACCATCACATATGACAGGCAATTACAGGAGCACCATCACATGGGAAAGCTAGTCACAAAAGCATGCATTGTAGAATAGGGGCAGTCACTGGGGCATGCATCACAGAAAATAAACAGTCACCATGGTACCCATGATAGAAGAGGGCCAGTTAAAAAAGTACACAGCACAGAGGAGGATCAGTCACTGGGACACTCATCACAGAAGAAGGACTATTATTGTGGAACCCATCACACAGTAGAGTCAGTCATTGGGGCACCAATCATGAAGAAGGGTCAGTCACTGGAACATTCATTGCAGAGGAGGAGCATTCGCTCGGTTATTTGTCACACAGGAGGCCAGTTACAATGACACACATTTTATACCAGGATGTAAAATAAAGATAGTCATTGGTGCACCCATTATTGAGAAAACCCAGAAAGGGGAATATCCATAACAAAGAAGGGCTTTTCACTGGGCAACGATTATAGAGAATAACAGAGGAAGCACAATAACTGGGGTATACATCACATAGAAGCACAGTCACTAGAGTAGCCATCACAGAGAGGGTCCAGTCACAGGAGCATCCATAACTTTGGTGTCTTGCCATGAGGCATCCATTAAAGAGGAAAGTCAATTTGTGACACAGACAAAACTAGGTTAGTTACTGTGACACCCATCACATAGAAGGGCTAGCCACTGGGACACTCATCATAGAGGAGGACCATTCACTGGGGAAACATCACAGAGCCCATCCTAATTGGTGCCGTGGTGATTGACATTCTTCTGTGATGGGTGCTTCAGTGACTAGCCCTCCTCTGTTCTGGGTGCCTAAGTGACAGAATTTCCTTTGTGACAGGTGCCTCAGTGACTGGCTCTCCTCTGTGAAGGTTGACCCATGATGGACTCACCCCTCTGTTGGGTGACACTAATCACTAGGGAACAAGTCACACAGGAGGCTCAGTACCAGGATCATCCATAATGGAGGAGTGCCAGTCACTGAGGCATCTATTATGAAGAAGGCCTGGTACTGGGGTAACTATCACAGAGAAGTCACTGGGGCACTCATCACAAGGGAGTACCAGTCATTAGGACACATATCATAGAGGAGGGTCAGGCATGAGGACACCCATTACAAGAGAAGCCTTCACTGTGTCATCCACCAGAGGGGTGAGTCTGTCATGGGCCAACATTCACAAAGGAGAGTCAGTCACTGGGGCATCTATCACAAAGGAAAGTCTGTCACTTAGGCACCCAGGACAGAGAAGAGCTAGTCACTGAAGCACCCATCACAGAAGAGTGTCAGGCACTGGGAAACCAATTAGGATGGGCTCAGTCATTGGAGTTCCAATCACTGAAGAGTACCAGTAGCTAGGCAACCACTACAGGGAGGCAGTGAGTGTCATACCCATCACAGTGGAGTATCAGTCACTAAGGCATTTTTCACAGATGAAGACCAGTCAGTGGGACACCTGTCACAGAGGAAGCCAGTCACTATGGCACCCTTTATAGAGGAGGCCAAATCACTGAGAAATCATAGAGAAGAATTCATCACTGAAATACATCACAGAAGAGAGTCAGTCACCACAGAGATGGGCTAGTAGCTGTGATACCAACTATGGAGGAGGCCCTGTTACTGGAACACCCGTCAATGTGTAGGGATACGCCAAGAGTAGCCTATTTGCAAGAAAGCCAGTCATTTGGGCACCAATAAGATGGAGACCCACTCACTAATGCACTGATCACAAAGGAAGGTCTCGCTGAGGCATGCATCACAGAGGAGGGTGAGTAAAGGGCAACCTATTTTGGAGGGGGGTCAGTCACTGATCACCTATCAGAGAGATGAGCAAGTCACTGGGGCATCAATTTTGGAGGAGAGCAAATCACTGTGGCACCCATAACAAAGCAGGCACAGTCAGTGTGGTATCCATCAGTGAGTAGCACTTCTCAGATAGGTAAGCACCATATGGGAGTGCTAGTGACTGGGACACTATTTCAGAAGAGGGATCATCATTGTGGTATCTGTTAAACAGGAGGGCCAGTCAATCGGGAACCAATAATGGAGAAGAACCAATCACTGAGACTCCAACTACAGTGCAGAACTAGTCACTGTGTCATCCTTGACACAAGGTGGTCAATCACAGGGACACCCATCACAAAATAGTCACTGGGATCCCCATCATTGAGGAGTGGACATAAATGGAACACCCAAAACGGGGAAAGCTAGTCCCTGAGGCACACATCACATAAAGAACTAGATCACTGTGGCACCCATAACAGAGTTCAAGTAATCACTAAACACCCACCTCAGAAGAGGACCAGTGTGTAGTACACTCACCAGAGAGGAGGGATACACACTTAGGCAACCTTCACAGAGAATGTCCAATCACTAGGACACCCATCACAAAGTAGAGCGAATCACTGTGACACCAATTTCAGAGAATGAACTGTCACTAGAAAACTCATCATAGAGGTGGGCTAATCACTGGTGCATCCATTTAGGAGGAGGCCCAGTCACTGGAACTTCTATCGGATATGAGGACCAGTCACTGAGGCACCCATTAGAAAGTGTGCCAGTCACTGGTGCACCCATCAAAAAAGATGGCTATCATTGGTGTAGCCATCATAGAAGAGAGCCAGTCACTGGGGTATCCATCACACTGGAGATCCAGTCACTGGAGAACACATCGGAGAAGACAGTCACTGGAGCACCCAGTAGAGAGGAGGTCAGTCACGGGAATACCCATGACACTGGAGGACAAACCAATGGGGTACACCTCATAGAGGAGGCCAGTCACTGGAGTGTCCAACACTGATGAGGGCCAGTCACTGGAGCAGCCATCACAGACAAAGACCAGTCAACGAGGCTCCAAGCACAGAGGAGGGACAGTCATGAAGGTACACTTAACAGAGTTTATCCAGTCACTAGTGCCTTGATCAGAGAGAGATTCCAGTCACTGGGGCACCCAACATGGAGGAAAGTCAGTCACTGAAGCACCCATCTCAGAGGAGGGCCATTAAGTTGGACAGCTATTACAGAAGAGGCTCAATCACTGTGGTACACATATAAGAAGAGGACCATTCACTAGTGCACCCATTACAAAAGAAGGCCAGTCATGAAGTTACCAATCACAGTAAGGTAAGTCATTGGGACACCCACACAGAAGAGGAATAGTCACTGTGGCATGGATAACAGAGGAGGGTCAGTAATTGGGACACCCATTACTGAGGTGACCAGTCACTGGGACTCCCACTACATGATAGGGCTAGCTATTAGGGCACCCATTATGGAGGATGGCCATCATCAAGGCACAAATCACAAATCACTGAGGAGTGGCAGTCACTCGGGGACCCACAATGGAGGAGGGCTACTCCCTAAGTCACCCATTATGTAGGATATCCCTTCACTGGGGCAACAATCACACAGGGACTCTAGTCACTGGAGTATCAGACACTGTGGTGTTTTTCACAGAGAGAGCCTGTCTCTGGGGGACCCATCACAAAGGAGGGGCAGTCACTGATTCAACCATAATAGAGGAGGCCTTGACACTGAGACATCTTTCAGCAAGGTAGCCAGTCACTGGGAAACCCATCATAGAGGAGAGCCAGTTACTGAGGCACCCATCACATAAGAGGCTAGTCACTGGGATACCTATTTTTGAGAAGGCCCATTTGCTGGAACACTAGTCACAGAGGAGGACTAGTCACTGGGGCACACAATTTAGAGGAGAGCCTATCATGGGGTATTGATCACAAAAAAGGTCCAGTCAATGGAGCACCTATCTTGGAGAAAGCCCAGTCACTGAGATACACATCACAGAGGAGGGCCAATCACAGAGGCAACCATTGTGGAGGAGGCCACAAAACTGGGGCACCCAACACAGAGGAGTGCTTGTCATCAGATCATTCATTTTGGAGGAGTCCAAGTTACAGAAGAGGACCCCCATCATAGAAGAGGGATATTCACTGTGGTACACATCACAGAGTATGGCGAGTCATGGTGGCACCAATCACTGAGATGCTCCAGTCACTTAGACACATATAATGGAGGTGACCTAATCACTGGGAGACCAATCATAAAGGAGACCAGTCAATGAGGCAACAATTAGGGAGGAACCCCAATAAGTGGGATGCCCATCACAGAAGGGGTTTAGTTACAA
Source organism: Carlito syrichta (assembly GCF_000164805.1). Taxonomy (NCBI): domain Eukaryota; kingdom Metazoa; phylum Chordata; class Mammalia; order Primates; family Tarsiidae; genus Carlito; species Carlito syrichta. The sequence continues at coordinate 181,848 of NW_007258091.1, read as the reverse complement.
GATCAACCATTATGAAGAAGGGCCAATCATGAAACCAATCATAGAGTATTTCTAGTTATGAAACATCCATAATTGAGGAGGGTCATAACTGGTGCACCAATATGGAGGTGGTCCAGTAACTGTGGCACCATTATATAGAAAAGACAGTCACTGTGGCACCCATCACAGAGATGTGCTAGTCACTTGGGCACCAATAATGGAGGAGGTTAGTCACTTGGACAATTATCACAGATGAAGTCCATTCACTGGGCACCATTCTTAGGGTAGGTGCAGTCATTGTAGCACCCATAACAAAGGAAGACCAGTCATAAAAGCACGTATCACAGATGAGGGCTAGTCACTGAGGCACCCATCACAGAAAAAGGCTTATCATTGTGGCACCCACCACAGAGGAGGGCTAGCCACTGGGGCACAAACCATGGAGAATAGCCAGTCACAAGGACACCAATTACAGACGAGTCTCAGTCATAGGGGTACTCATTACACACGACAGCCAGTCATGGGGACATGCATCATAAAAAGCTAGTCACTGGGACACCAATTATTGAGGAGACCCTATAAGTAGGACATTTATCACAGAAAAGGACTAAAAAACTAGGACAACCATTATGTAAAATCACCAGTGACTAAAGCTCCAATTATATAGGAAGTCCAATCACTTTAATTAACCATCACAAGGTAGCCCATCACTAGGATACCCATCACAGAGGACAGCCAGTCTCTCAGGAGCCAATCACATAATAGGGCTAGTCACTGAGACATCATTTTTGGAGGTGGTCCAGTTACTAGTACATTCATGACAGAGGAGGGCCAGTCACTGGGGTACTTCATTTGGAGAAAGACAGTCACAAAGGCACCAATCACAAAGGAGGCCCAGACAGTGGAGCACCTATTAAGAAGGAGGCTCAATCACTAGGACACTCTTCAAAGAGGAAGACCAGTCACTGGTGCACCCATTATACGGGAGGTGCAAAAACTGGGGTACACATCACAGAGAAGGGTTAGTCACTGGGGTAACTATTCTGAAGGAGACACAGTTACTAGGGCACCATTACAAAAGACTAGTCATTGTAGCACAGGTCACAAAGAATTGCCAGTCATTGTGGCACCAGTCACAGAGAATGGCCAATCATTATGACACCAATCACAGAGGAGGACCAGTCTCAGGGACACCCACTATGAAGGAGGTAAATTAATTGTGACACCCAACACAGAGGATGGCTTGTCACTGAAGGCACCTATAATATATGAAAGTTAATCATTGCCAGGCACCAATCACAGAAGAGTCCTTGTCACTTAGGCATATATTATAGAAAATTCACAGTTAGTGGGAGATCCATCACAAAGATGGAAAAGTCAGTGGTGTAAAAAGTGTGAAGTTCCATAAAGTGGGAAACCAAACACAGATGAAGGCAAGTCACTCGGTCAACCATTATAAAGAATGGTCAGGCACTGGACACCAACCACAGAAGAGGAACAGTCACTCAGACATCCATAATAGAGGAAGGCCAGTCACTGGCACATCAATATGAGGAGGCCCAGTCAAAGAGACACTGATTATGTAAAAGTCCCTTCATAGGGAAACCCATAACACAAGGAAGATTCTATGACTATGTCACCCAAAACGGAGGAGATAAGTCAATGACACACTCAACTCAGAGGAAAACCAGACATTGGGGCACCCATCACAGAGGAGTGCTAGTCACTGGGGCATTAATTATAGAATAGGAGCAGTCACTGTGGTATTGATTATAAAGCAGAATAATTCAGTGGGGACCCAACAAAGGGGATGGACCATCACTGGGGATCACATCACAAACGAAAGCAAATCACTGGAGTACATATTATACTGGAGAGGCAGTCATCAAATAGGTGATCCAGTCACTTGAACAACCTTAATAAAGTCGAGTCAGTCACTGAGGCACATATCGCAGCAAGGGCAAGTAACTGAGGCTTTCATCACAGATGAGGGCCAGTCGCTGCGGTATTCATTAAGGGTGGTTCAGTTACTAGGGTGCTGATCATAGAGGAATGCCTTTAACTGAGGCAGCAATCACAGAGTAGGTAAAATCAGTAATAACCATCATATAGGAGTATCACCCCATTGGGGCATTTTACAGGGCCTGGCATTATAGAGGATGCCAATCCCTGGGGAAACATCACAAATGAGAGCATGTCACTTAGACACCAATTATAGAGGAGGCCCAGTTAAAGGAACACCCATCACAGAGACAGACCAGATACTGGAGCACCGATCTTGGAGAAGGAGCATCACTGGACACAGTTAACAGATTAAAGTCAGTCACTCTGGTACAAACCATAGAGAAAGCCCAGTCACTGAGGTCCCAATAATGAAGGGCAACTGTAGGGCACCCATTATGGAGAAAGACAAGTCACTGTTGTAATCATAACACAGGACTAGTCAATGTTTGACCCATCACAGAGGAGTGTCAATGAATGTGGTACAAATTATAGAGGAAGATCAACCATAACAGTGGAGGACCAGTCACTGGGGCCTGTATCAAAAAGGAAACCAGATACTGGTGCAGCCATCACAATGGAGGAACAGTTACTTGGGCATTGATTACAGATAATATCCAGGCACTGGATCACTTATCACACAAGGGTGCTAGTCAATGATGCACCAAACCCAGAGGTAAACAGTCAATAAAGCATCCATCACAGAGGAGAGCAAGTTACTGACGTCTCAATTACACAGGAGGCCCAGTCACTGGGGAACCTATCATAGAAGACAGTCACAGGGGCACCCAAAACAGAATCAGCCAGTTATTTGGAAAACTCTGACAGAAGAGAGCCTGTTAGTGGGGCCCCCATTGCAGAGCAGGTTTAGTCACTTAGACACACACAAGAGAGGAGGGCCAGAAACAGGGACACCCATTACAGAGGCAGGAAAGTAACTGGGTTGTGCCTTGAAAAGGAGGGCCAGTCTCTGAGAAACTCACAAAGAGGTACAATAGTCACTGCAACAACAATAACACAGGGCCAGTCACTGAGGCATCCATTATGGAGGAAGACTAGTCACGTGGATAGCCATCAAAAAAAAATTTAGTCACTAAGACTTATGCCATTGAAGAAGGCCCGTCACTGGGACACCCATCACATAGGAGGCTTGTCACTGAGACTCAATATTGAGGAGGTCCAGTTCCTGTAACATCCAACACAGAAGAGAGCTACTAAATAGGGTATCCGTTATGGAGGATTGCCAGTCACTAGGGGAACAAATCACCTACCAATTACAGTAACTGGGGCACCTACAATGAAGGAGGACTAGTCACTGAAGTACCCATTATGTAGGAAATTCAATCACTAGAGAAGAAAGCAGAGAGGCAAGTAGAAACTTGGGCACCCATATTTGAGGCAGATCAATCATTGGGTATTTTTCACAAAGGAAGGCCAGTTTCTGGGGCATTCAAAACAGAGAAGGGCATATATTATATGGGAGGCCCAGTAACTGAGGCATCAATCACATATAAGAACCAGTACCTGGGGCACCCATCACAGAGAAGAGCCAATCACTGGGCAACTATAGCAGAGGAGGACTAGACACTGGGACAAAAATTAAGGAGGAGACCCAATTAATGGAAAACACATCGACAGGAGGACTAGTAACTTGGTCACCCAGTTTGAAGGTTGTCCAATCACCATGGCACAAAGTACAGAGGAGGCCAAGTCAATGAGGCATCTATTATGGAGGAGGCCGCTACTGGCTAATCACCAGGGCACTAATTTTGGAGTAGCTTCAATTACTGGGACACCCATCACAGAAGAGAGCTCATCACTGTGGCACCCATTACAGAGGATGGACATTAATTGGGATACCAATCCTAGAGGAGGCCCTGTCACTGGGTGACTATTCACAGGGGAGAGGTATTCACTGGGGCACTTATCACAGTGGAGGCACGGTCACTGTGGTACCTATCACAGAAGAGAGCCAGTGACTGGGGCACCCATCACAGAGGAGGGCTTGTCACTAGGGAACCTATTAGTAGCAGTCTGAGTCACTGGGGATCCCATTACAGAGGAGGGCTAGACACGTTGACATGCATCACATAGGAGGGCCAGTCAATGAGGCAGCCATCCAAGATGAGAGCTAGTCACTGGTGCGCCCATCACAGAAGAGGACTATTCATATTGTAACCCATCATATATAAAGCCCATTTACTGGTGCACCAGTCACAATGCAGGCTCAGTCGTTGCAGCACATATAATGTAGGAGACCCAGACACTGGGACACACATGTCAAAGGGGGACCTATAAATGAGAAAACTATAAAGGAGGAAAGCCAATCACAGGCACAGCAATATAAAGGAGGTGCAGTCTTCGGGATATTGATCATATAGGAAGGTCAGTCACTGGGATAGCCATAAAAGAGGAGAGCAAGTTGCTAGGAAACCCATTTTGGAGGAGGCCCCATCACTGATCATTCCTCACATAATTTAGCAACTGGAACAGAAATTATGAAGGAGGTCTAGTCACTTTGGACCCATCACAAAGAAGGTCAATCACCATGGCACCAGTAAGAGATGAGGACCAGTCATAAAGGAACACATCACAGAGGAGAGCTAGTCACTGGAACACTAGTCATAAAATAGGACTTGATAATTTGGCACTCATCACAGAGAAAGGCCTGTCACTGGGCCACCAATCATGGAGAAGTATCAGTCCCTGGGACACCCATTGCAAAGGATTACCAGTCATGAGGACACCCATCATAAAGGAGGGTTAGTGACTGGGTTATGCATTATTCATAAGGACTGTAAGTGGACATCCATCAAAGAGGAGGACAAGTCACTTGGGCAGTCATAATGGATGAGCACTAGTCACTGGGGCACCAACCATAGAGAAGACCCAGTCATTGGGGCACCAATCATGGAAGTGAGATAATCACTGGTGGAGGAGGCCCAGTAAATGGTGCAATCATCACATAAGACAGTCAATAACTGGGATACCCATTTTAGAGGATGCCCAGTCAATGTGGCATCTATCATAGAGGAGAGCCAGTCCCTGGACACCCAACACAGAGGAGAGCCAGTCACTGGAGTGCACAACAGAGAAGGGCTAATCACTGGTACACCAATGATGGAGGAGGATCAGTTACTGGAACACCCATCAAAGAAGAGGGCAAGTCACTGGAGGACCCAATTTGAAGGAGGGTAGACAATAAAGCACCTATTATTGAGGAGAACATGTCACTAGGAAACTCATCACAGGGGAAGGCCAGTAATTGTTGCACCATTATGGAGCAGGTCTAGAGCCTGAGCACCCATCACAGAGGAGGGTTAGTCAAAGGGGCAGCAATTTTGGATAAGACTCATTTACTAGGACATTCATCACAGAAGAGGGCTTGTCACCATGGCACGTATCACAGAAGAAAGCTAGTCATTATGGCACCAATCATAGAGGAAGCCCATTCAGTAGGGCACCTATTATGGAGGAGGTACAGTGTTTGTGACATACATCACAGAGGTGGGCTAGTCAAAGGGGTATCATCAATTACAAAGATCAGTAAGTGAGGCATCAATCACAGGCAGGAACTAGTCACCTGAGCTCACATTATGAATGAGGCCCAGTCCCTGGGATACCCATCAAAATGGAGGGACAGTCAATGGGACACCCATTTTGGAGGACGTCCAATAATTGGGACACCCATCACATAGGAGGGCTTTTCTCTGTGCCAATCATTTTGGAGGAGGACCAGTCACTGGGCACGAATCTCAAAGCAGATGAGGCACAATCAGTGGGGCACCCATGATGGAGAATAGCCACTGGCACATCAATATGGAGAAGTACCAGATACAGGGGCACACATGACAGAAGATGACTACTCACAGAGACACACATCACAGAGGAGAGTCAGTCACCGGGGCAACCATCACAAAGGAGAGCCAGTCATTGAAGCACACAATACAGACAAGGGCCATTCACTCAGGCACTCATCACAGAAGAAGCCCAATCTGGGGCACTTAGGAGGGACTCAGTGACTGGGACTCTGATCACAAAGGAGGGCAAGTAATGGACAGCCATGATGAAGTAAATAAAATCAGTGTAGTACCCATCACAGAAGAAGTTCAGTCACTGGGGCATTTTTAAGAGAGAAATGTCAGTCTCTGTGCCACCCATTATAGAGGATGTCCATTCACCAAGGCATCTATCACTGAGTAGAGTCAGTCTTGGAGTCACCCATCACAGAGATGGATCAGTCACTAGGGCATGCATTATAGAGGAGGGCTAGTCACTGGAACACATATTATAAAGGTTGCCCTGTTACTGGAACAACCATCACAAAGGAGTGCTTGTCACTTGAGTATCCATGACATATGATGACCTGTCAGATAGGCACTGAAGAAAACGATACTCATTCACTGGGGCACACATTATGAAGGAGGTCCAGTAGGCTAGACACCCATCACATAGGAGGGCATGTCACTGTGCCACCCATCAGGGAGGAGGTACAGTAAGTTAGACAGTCATCACACAGGAGGGCTAGTAAATGAGGCACCCATTTTCGAGGACAGCAAGTCACTTGTCTCCAATGACAGAGAAGGCATAGTCACTGGGGCACCCATATTGGAGGAGGGCCCATCATTGAGGCACCAATATGAAGAAGGCTCTTCACTAGGGCACCAATCACATCACAGGACCTGTCAAATGGAGGAACCCATCAAAAGGAGGAATGTCACTGGGCACCCATCACAAAAAGGGGTAGTCACTGGGACAACAATTATGGAGGATAACCAAGCACTGAACCACTCATCACAGAGGTGAGCTACGCAATGAGGCACGCATGAGAAAGGAAGGCTAATTACTGAGGCAACCGTCATAGTGGAGATCTGATCACTGTTGCACACATTTAGGAGGAGGGTCAGTCAATGGGACACACATCACAGAAGTAGGCTAATCATGGGAGAAAAATTTTGAAGTAGGCATATTCACTGCGACTCTTCACAGAGAACCTTCCACTAGGACACCCATTATGAAGATGTCTTCTTGAGTGGCCAACACGGAAGAAAGTAAGTCCCAGGGACACCCATCAGAGAAGGGCCAGTCACTAGGGCAACCATTAGGACATCCTAGGCCCAGTCACTGGTGCAACTATTACAGAGGAGAGCCAGTCACTGGGAAAACCATCACAGAGATGAATCGGTCACTGGGGCACACTTCACAAAGGAGTGTTACTCACTGAGACAGCTATGATGCATGAGAGTGCCCAGATATTGGAACAGTCATCACAGGAGATGACTAGTTACTGGGACACACAATTTAGAGGATGGCCAGTCACTGGGTCCCCAATCACAGAGGAGGTCAATTCAATGGAGCACCTATTACGGTGGGGTCTCTGCCACAGGAACACAAATCACAGTGGAAGACAAGTCACTGGAGCACCCATTTTGGAAGAAGACCAGAAACTGTAGCCTCAATCACAGAGTAGGGCTACTCACTATGGCATCCATTTTGTTGTTACCAGGACACCCATCATAGAGGAAGGCTAGTCACTGCAAAAACCATTACAGTGGATGTCCAGTGAATACGCAGTCATTGGGACACCCATTATGGAAAAGACCCAATCAGTGTGACAAGTATCACAGTGAACAGCTGGTAACAGGGACATTCAATGTATATGAAGGCCAATCACTGAGACTATCACCTGGGAGACCCAGATAGTAGGGAACACATTATGAAGAAGTGCAGTCACTAGGGAACTGATCACAAAGGAGGGCCTGTCACTGGGGAAACCATAATAGAGGAGGCCCAGTAAGGGAGACACCCATCAGAGAGGAGGGCTTATCACTGAGACAACCATTATGGAGAATGTCCATTCACTGTAGCTTCAATCAGAGAAGAGGACATGCCATGGTGGCACCTATAATGGACAAGGGTCATTCACTGGGGAACGAATCACAGAAGTTTACAATACCAGTTACTACAGCACCTATCACAGAGGGCAAATGACTGGAGCACCCACTTTAGAGAAGGGTCAGTCACTAGGACAACCATCACATTTGAGGGCCAGTCTCTCTGGTATCCATCACACAGGAGGGCCTTTCACTCTAGCACCCATCACAGTGGAGGGGTAGTAACTGGAGCACTCATCACAGATGAATACCAGGCACTGTGGCTGTTATCAAAGATAAGGGTCATTCCAGAGACATGGATCACAGAGGAAGGTTATTCACTGTGAAAACCATCACAGTTGAGAACTTGTTACTGTGTATCCCATCAAAGAGGAAGACCAGTTTCTAGGGCACAAATCATGGAAAAGGGACTATCACAGGAACACCCTGCTCAGAAAAGGGCCATTCACTGGGACACACAACACAGAAGAGATGTAGTCACTGATGTTTCCATGATAGACGAGTGTCAGTCACTGGGGAAGCCATCACAAAACGAACCAATCACTGAGATTCCCGTCACAGAAGAGGGCCATTCACTTGTTCACCCATCACAAAGGAGTGGCAAACACTGGGGCACTCATAACAAAGAAGAGACAGTCACTGGTGCACACATCAGTGAGGAGGGTCATTGATTTTAGAGAAGAACCAGTTACTGACACACAAATCACAGAGAAGCACCAGTCAAGAAAGCACCAGACACAGAAGAGAGACAGTCACTGAGGCTCCCATCAGAAAGAAGGGCCAGTCAGTGGGAGAGCCATTTCAGAAGAAGGCCAATGTATTGACCACAAAACATAGGAGGACTAGTAACTGGACACTCAAAACAGAAGAGGGGCAGTCACTGAGCACCCATAATAGAGGAGAACCAGTCATAGTTGCACCCATCATAGTGGTGGGTCAGTCATGAGGTCACCCCTCAAAGAGGAGGGCTAGCCTCTGGAACACGCATCACAGAGGAGAAGCAGTCAATTGGGCAGCCACCACAGGGGAGGGTCATTCACTGTGGCACCAATTTTTCACTCCAGCAACAATGAAGAAGGAGGCCCAGTCAATGAAGCACCTACTATGGAAGAAGTGTATCCAGTTGAAATGCCTCACAGAGGAAGGCCATTGACTAGGGCAACTATTATAGAGGAGACAGTAATCACAGAGGTGAGTAAGTCACTGGGACACTCATCAAAGTTAAGATCAATGACTGGGAAACTCATAACAGTGGAGGCCAGTCACTGGGGCACCCATCACAGTGAAAGCCAGTCAGTAGGTTAGCTATCACAGATGAGAGCGAGTCACTGGGACACTAATCAGAGATGAGCACCAGTCAACGAGACACAAAACACAGACGAGGTCCATTTTCATGTGTACAAAGCACAGAGACCCTGTCACTTGGGCATCAATAATGAAGGAAAGTCAGTCACTGGGTCACCCATTATGGAGAAGGGCTAGACACAGAGGCACCCATTATGTAGGTGACTCAATCACTTGGACAGCAATCACACAGGGAATCTATTCACTAGGATACCAATTACAAATAAGGAATAGTCATTAGGGTATTTTTTACAAATAAGGGACAGTGTTTGGGGCACACATCACAGAGGAGGATCAGTCACTGAGACACCCAGCAAAGAGGAAGTGTAGCTATTGGGTATCCCTAATACATATGGGCAGGTCATTGGGACATATGACCTGTCCTTACAGAAGAGGCAGAGTCACTGGGGCATCCATTAAAGAAATGTGCCAGTCAAGTGGGCACCCCTCAAAGGAGAGGGATGGTAGCTGGTACACCCAACACAGAGAAAGGTTAGACTCTGTGGCACACATAACAGAGGAGTGCCAGTCACTGGGAGACCCATTATGAAGAAGGGCCATTCTTTGGGACAAACTTCAAAGATTATGTCTAGACACTGTGGCAACCTGTAAGATGGAGGACCAGACACTGAGGAACCAAAAATAGGAAACCCAGTCACTGTAGCACATATAATAGAGAAGTATCAGTCACTTTGACACCCATTATAGAGACGGCTGAGTTAATGGTGCAGCAATCACAAAGGAGGACCTGTCACTGGTGCACCCATCACAGAGAAGAACCAGTCACATAGGACCCATCACAAAAGAGGATCAATCACTGGGGCACCAATAATGAAGGAGGCATAGTCTTTGGAGAACCTATTAAAGAGGAGGCCAAATTACTGACTCTCCCATCATAGATGAGAGCCAGTCACTGGGGCACCCGTTATGAAGGGGCCTTAGAAACTGTGGCACTCATCACAGTGGAGGGTTAGGCACTGAGTAACCAATTTTGGAAGAGACCTTGTTACTAGGACACCCATCACAGAAGAGGGTTAACCACTGGGGCACCCATCATGGAGGATGACCAGTCTTGGGGTACCAATAACAGAAGAGGCCTAATCAAGGTGGCATCCTAAATGGAAGATGCCTGCTCACTGAGACAAACATCAAAGAGAAGGGCTATTAATTGAGTCACCCCTAATATATAAAGGCCAGTCACTGGTGCACCAATCACAGAGATACACTCACTGTGGCCTGCATTATGGGGGAGATCCAATCACTAGGATAGTGATCACAATGGAAAGCTAGTCACTGGGGCACAGATCACATAGGAGGATCAGGAACTTCAGTATTTTTCACAGAGGAAGGCCAGTAACTGGAACACCCATTACAGAGGAGAGTAAGTCACTGGGGTACGTTTCACAGACCTGGCCAGTCACTTGGACACCCCTAACAGTGGAAGCCCATTCAATGGGGCACCCATCACCAAGGAGGTCAGTCACTGGGAAAACCATCACAAATGAGGGCCACTCACTGAAGCACTGACCAAAGAGGAGAGTCATTCAATGGGGCTCTGAATATAGAGGTGTGTCATTCATTGAGGCACCAAACACAGAGGGTGGACATTCAATTAGGCTCCTATCACAGAAGACAGCCAGTCATTGAGGCCTCAATAATAGAGAAGATGCAGTCACGGGATCACCCAAACAGAGGAGCGCCAATCACTGAGACAGCTATAGCTTTATTGGGGGCACCCATCAAGGAAGAGAGGGAAACACTAGGGCACCCATTCGAAAGGAGGAGCAGTCACTGGGGAACCCATCATAGAGGTGGGCCAGTCATGGGGTACCCCTCACAAAAGAGTGTTAGTTACTGGAGCACCCATTATAGAGAAAAGTCATTCACTGAGGACCCAATATGGAAGATGGCAAGCCACAGGACCAATCATCACAAAGGAGTGGCAGTGACTGGGGCTTGCGTCACTGAGGAGGGCCAGTCACTGGGGCACCCATTGCAATAAAAGCTTGTCACTAGGGCATGGAATATGGAGGAGGACCAATTAGCAGGTCACCCATCACAGAAGAGGGATAATCTCTAGGGCACCCATTGTGAAAGATGGTCAATCACTGTGTCACAGATCACCAAGGAGACACAGTCACTAGGGCACCTGTAATGGAGGAGCGCTTGTCAATCAAACACCCATTAAGTAGGAGATCCAGTAGCTAGAATACTGATCACAGAGAAAAGCAAGTCACTGGGGTACCTCTGAAAGTGGAGGATCAGGCTCTATGACGATTTTCTCAGAGGATGACCAGTCACTGTGGTACACATCACAGAGGGGGACCATTTACTCAGAAACTCAATTACAAAAAAAAGTATAGTTACTGAGCTCTCATCACAGAGGAGGCCCAGTCATTGGATAAGCCATCAGAAAAGAGGGCCAGTCACTGGGGCACACAACTTAGAGGAGGGTCAGTCATTGTGCCACTCATCACAGAGGAGAGGCAATTATGAGGGCACCAATAACAGAGATGGGCCTGTCACAAGGGCACCCATCAGAGAGATGGGCCAGTCACAAGGGCATCCTTCACAGAAGATGGCTAATCACTGGCAGAGTGACAACACAGAGAAGGGCTAGATACCAGTCTCTGTGGCACAAATAACAAAGGAGTGTCAGTAATTGGCAACCTTTATGGTGGAGTGTCACTGGGTCACCCATTACAGAGAAGTATTCGTCAATGGGACTGCAACTTGGGAGGACTGTTTCTGGAAAACACGTTTCAGGTGATGGCTGATCAGTATGGCACAATATTTGGAGTATCAGTCATTGGGCACCAATCTTCATGGAGTTTCGGTCATTAGAGCACATATTATGGAGGAAGCCCAATCACTGGGACACCCATCAAAACGGGCCAGTCACTGGATCAACCATTATGGAGGAGGTCCAGACACTGGTGCACCCATCACAGAGGAAGACTAGTCAATTGTGCACCCATAAAACAGAATGGTTTGTCATAGGGACAGCAATCGCAAAGGAAGACCAGTTACTGGAGCATCCAAAATGGATGACACTCAGTCACTGAGACACCCATCACAGAGAAGGGTTAGTTTCTGGTGGCTCATGTCACTGGGGCACCCATCACAGAGCAGGACCAGTCAATGAGGCATGCCTCACAGAGGAGGGCCATTCACAAATGCATGCATCAAAGAGACATGGTAGTTACTGGGGCACCTATCATGGACAAGTCCAGTCACTGAGACACTCATTATAGAGGAGGACCAATCACTGTGGCACCCACGTAGGCCCAGCCCCTGAGCACCCATAATGGAGTTGGGCCAGTAAATGGGGCACCGATTATGGAAGACACTCAGTCACTGACGCAGACATCAGAAAAGAGATCCAGTCACAGAAGCATCCATCACAGACGGATTGGATAGTCATAAGAGAGGGTTAGTCACAAGAGCAAGAGCATCCATTATAGATGAAGACCATTCTCCGAGGCATCAATCATATAGGAGGGCCATTTACTAGGGTACATATGTCAGAAGAGGGCAAGTCACTGGGGCACCTATTACAGAGTAGTGCCAGTCACTTGGACACACCTTTGATGGGGTTTGCTCAATGGGGCACTGTTCACAGGTGAGGGACATTAATCGGGACAGCCATAACAGAGGATACAAAATTAGTGTGCTACCCATCACAGAGGAGGATCAGTAACTGGGGCTTTTTTCACTGTGTCGAACCAGTAAATGGAGACACATATTAAAGTAGACCCAGTTACTGAGGCAACTATCTCAGGGGAGAACTAGCGACTGGGGCACCCATCAGAAAGTAAAGTCTGTCACAGGAGCCCCCTTCACAGAGATGAGATAGTCACTAGGACACCAATAATGGAGAAGGCCCAGTTACTGTAACACCCATCAGAGAGGAGGGATAGACACTAGGCACAAAATTTGAAGGTGAATTGGGAATCCAATTCAGTCAGTATAGCACCTGATGTAGGAGGTCCAGACACTGGGGCATCCATCATAAAGGAGGGCTACTCAATGAGACACCCATTTTGACGGAGGCCCACTTACTGGGTTATGCATCACAAAGGAGGGTGACTTACTAAGCCACACATTATGAAGGAGAGTTAGTCACTGTGACATCCTCCATTATGGATGCCTCAGTGACTGGACCTCCTCTGTGATTTTTGCTCCATGACTGGTCCTGCACTCCAATGGTTGCCCCACTGACTAGGCCTCCTGTGTGATGGCTGTCCCAATGACTGGTTACCCCCCAAAATGGGTGCCACCATCAATGATCCTTCTGTTATGGGTGCCACAGTGTTCTGTTATGATTCATCCTCCACTGTGTTGGGTGCCACAATGACAGTCTCCTCTCTGTGATGGAAGAAACAAAGAGAAGAGAGACAGTCACTGAGGCATTAATCACAGAGGAGGACCAGACACTTGGAGAGCCAACACATTAAAGGAACAATTGCTAAAGCACCAATCACAGAAGAGGGGTATTAACTGGGGCACAGTAATGGGAAACCCCTCACAGAGAGTCATGGGGCAACCATCACAAAACAGAGCTTATCACTCTGGCACCCATTATGGAGAAGTCCAGTTACTGGAACATCCATCACAAAGGACAACCATCACAGAGGAGAGTCAGTCACTGGGGCATCCATCACAGAAGGGAGCTAGTCACTAGGGCAACCATTATAGATGAGGGCAAGTCAATTGAACACCACTCACAAAGGAGGGCCAATCACTGGGACACCCTTCACAGAGGACAGAAAATCACTGAGGCACTAGCCAAACAGGAGTACCAGGCTAGTCACTAAGGCATTCATTTTAAAGGAAGGCTGATCAATGAGACAAAAATCATTAAGAAGACACAGTCGATTGGACACCTACAAAGGAGGAGAGCTAGTCAATGGGGCACACAATATGTAGAAAACTCAATCACTGGAGTAAAGATCACAGAGGAAATCTAATCACCTGAGTAACCAACACAGAGGAGGATCATTAATGGGGGCGTTTTTCACTGAGAAGCGCTAGCCACTGGGACAAGCATTACAGAGAAAAGTTAGTCACTGTGGAATCCATCACTGAGGAAGTTCACTCACTGTGACATTCATCAAAAAGGAGGATTTGCAAATGGGCACTCATTACCCTGGGGCCAAATTACTGGGACACTCATCATGGAAAAGGGCTTTTCAGTAGGACAGCCATTTTTTTGGAGGGCCAGTCACTTTGGCACAAATCAATGAGGAGCCACAGTCACCGGAGAACCCATAAAAAAGGAAGAGTAATCACTGATCATCCATTATTTAGGAGGCCCTGTCAATGAGGAAGTGTTCAGAGAAGAAAGTTAGTCACTGGTGTATTACAAAGAGATGAAGATCCAGGGAAATTTTCACAAAGGAGGACCAGTCACCAGGGCATCCATCAAACAGCAGAGGTAGTCTTTAGGGCACCCATACCAGAGTAGGGCCAGTCACCAGGGCACCAATCACACAGGAGTTCTAGTAAATGGGATGGCAATCAGAGAGGAGGTCCAGTCAGAGGAACACCCATCACACAGTCAAGCCAGTCACTGAGGCAACCATCATCAAGGATGACTAGTCATTGGGATAGCAATCACAGAAGTGTGTCAGTCACTGGGTCACCCATCACAGAGTAGGGCCAGTCACTGTGGTACACATCGCAGACAAGGGCCAGTCACAGGAATACCAAAAACAAAAGAAAGCTAGTTACTGAGCACCCATTACAGAGAAGACAATGTAAGAGGGACACTCATTACAGCAGATGTCAAGTAACTGAGGCAACTATTATGAAGATGTGCCAGTCATTGGTCACCAATCAAAGAAGAGGACAAGACACTGGGGCACCGATAATGAGTGAGGGTCAGTAACTGGGGCACCCATTATGGAGGGCAACCAGTAACTGGGGAAACTATCAGATTGGTGAGCCAGTCACAGGGACAACCGTCAGAGAGAAAAGTCAGTCACTGGGGCATCCATCACAGAAGAGAGCTAGTCACTAGGGCAACAATTATGGATGACGGCAAGTCAATTGAGCACCACTCACAAAGGAGGGCCAATCACCGGGACACCCTTCACAGAGGACAGACAATCACTGGGGCACTAATCAAAGAGGAGTACCAGTAACTGAGACACAATTTATAGAGAAGGGCCAGTCACTGGTACACCCATCTCAGAAGAATACTACTCTCTGGGGAATATCAGAGAGAGGAGTCAGTCACTGTGACAACTATTGCAGAGGAGATCCAGTCACTAACACACACATTACAGAAGACAGTCACTGGGGCACCCATTCAAGAGTAGGCTCTCTCATTAGAGCATCAATCATATAGAGACAGTCATTTGCACACATTTCACAGAAGAGAGACAGCCACTGGGGTACTCAACACAGAGGAGTGCCAGTTAGTTAGAAAACCAATTATGGAGGAAATCAAATTACTGGAGCACCCATCAAAGAGTGGGGCTATTTAGTGGAA
Organism: Carlito syrichta; assembly: GCF_000164805.1. Taxonomy (NCBI): domain Eukaryota; kingdom Metazoa; phylum Chordata; class Mammalia; order Primates; family Tarsiidae; genus Carlito; species Carlito syrichta. The sequence continues at coordinate 166,134 of NW_007258091.1, read as the reverse complement.
TTCACAATTTGGATGAGGGACATTCACTCAGACACTAATCACAGAAATGATCTAATCAATGGAGTACCTATAAGGGAAATGTCCCTTGACACCCATCACAGGAGAGAGCCAGTCACTAAGGTACCTATTGCTGAGAAGGCCCAGAACATGGGGAACCCATCAGAGAGGAGGGTTAGTCACCGGGACAGTAAATTATGAAGAGGGTACAGTTATTAAGACACTCATAATAGAAGAGGCCTATTCACTGTGGTGGCATCCATCACAGATGATGGACAATCATTGGAGCACCAATCACAGAGGAAGTCCAGTCACTGGAGCACCCATTATGGAGGAGGCCTAGTTACTGTGGCACCCATAAAAAAGAGAACTAGTAACTGGGGCACTAGGACACTAATTTTACATATAAATATTATATATAACTATCTGTCACTAGGACACTAATTTTGGAAGAGGGTTGGTCACTGGGACAACCATCACATAAGATGGTCATTCACTGGGGCACCCACTACACAGGAGGGACAGTCACTGTGGCACCAACACAGAAGAGGAGTTGTCATTGTGTCTCCCATCACAGAGAAGGGTCAGACACTACGGCACCCATTACAGAGGAGGAGTGCTCTCAAAGACACATCACAGAGGAGAGGTAACCACTGGAACAGTCATCAAAGAAGAGGGCTTGTCACTATGGTTCTCATCACAGAGGAGGGTCAGTCGCTGAGACACAAATCACGAAAAAGGGCCAGTCACTTGTATTTCCATTACAGAGGAGTTTCGGTCACAGGGGAACTCATAATGGAGGAGGTTCAATAAGTAGAATTCCCATCAGGACAGGAGAACAAGTCACTGGGGCAACCATTGTAGTAGAGGGTAAGTCACTTGGCACCAATAACAGAGGAGGAACTGTCATGGAGCATCCATAATGGTTGAGGGAGGGTCACTGGGCATCAAGAACAGAGGAAACTTAGTCACGGGGACACCTATCACAGAGGAGTCAGTCACTTGGACACCCATTAAAAAGGAGACACAGTCACTGGGGCATCTATCACAGAAGAAATGCACACACTGGGACATCCTTTACAGAGGAAAGCCAGTCAGAGGGCATGTATCAAAGAGGAGTTCCAGTTACTAGGTCACTAATTATGGAGGTGGGACAGATACTGGAACACCTAACACAGAGAGGGATTAATTACTTTGCACCCAATTTGAAGATGGGCTAGTGACTGGATCACCAATTATGGTGGAGATCCAGTTAATTGAGCATCCATTATGAAGGAGGCCCAATCCGTTATCCAATCAAAAAGGAGAGTCATTTATTGGGTTCCCCTTCACAGAAGAAACCCAGTCATTAGGTCTCCCATCATAGAAGAGAGTTCATCATTGGGTACCCATCACAGAGGTGAGACTTCCACCAGTGCACCCATAAGGAAGGGTTCAGTGGAGGGATAGTCATTGGGGTTCCAATCACAAAGGAGGGCCAGCACCATCACCTGGGGCAGCCAACATGGAGGAGGTAAAATCAGTGTGGTAGCAATCATAAAGGAGGATCAGGCAAAGGAATATGTAACACAGAGGAGAATGAGTCACTGGTACACTCATCACAGAGGAGAGCTAGTCACTAGGACAGCTATCACAGCAAAGGGTCACTACTGAAGCACAAATCACAGAGAAGAGTTATTCACAGTGGCACACATCACAGACTCATGACAGTCACTGGGTCACAAACCAGAAGGGGCTCTGTCACTGGGACTGTGACCAAAGAGGTCAGCAATTAACTCGAGCAGTCATCATAGAGAACTCAAATTCAGTGTGGTACCCATCACAGAGAAGGATCAGTCACTGGGGCATTTTTCACAGAAGAGTGTCTGTCACTTTGGCATCCACAATAGAAGAGACACAGTTAATGGGGGCATTTACCACATGGGAGAGCCAGTCACCGGGACATCCATCACAGAGTAGAGTTGGTCAATGTATCAGGCATCACAGAGGAGGACTAGTCACTGGGATACCAATTATGGAAGAAGACCAGTTACTGGAACACACATAACAGAGGAGGCCAAGTCACGGCAGCATCCAATATGGAAGAAGTCTAGTGACTAGGACACCCATTATAGAGGATTCTCAGAACCTGGGGCACCCATCACAGTGAAGGGATAGTCACTGCGTTTTCCACTTTGGAACGGCTCCTAGGACACCCATCATAGATGAGGGTTAGTCTTTGTGGTACCCATCACTGAGGATGACAAGTCATTTGTGCACCAATCACAGAGGAGACTCAGTTACTGAGGCACACATTATGGAGAAGGCCCAGTTACTGAAACATTCATTACAGAGGAGAACTACTCACTTAGACACACATGATGTGTAATGGCAAGTCACTGAGGCTGAAATCCCATGGGAAGCTCAGTCACTGCAGTTCACAATCTGAAGAAAGTCCAGTCACTTGGGCACCAGTACCAAAGAGGATCACTAACTGAGGTACCCATTATGGAGGACGCTCAGCCAGTGGGACATCCATCACAATGGCAGGGTAGTCATTGGAGCAACCATTATGGATGAAAGTCAGCCACTGGGAATCAACTACAGAGGAGGCAAATTCATAGCGGCACCCATATAGGAAGATATCCTGTCACTGGGGTACCAATCACAGAGGAAAGCTAGTCACTGGTACTCCCAGCAGAGGAGGTCTGGTCACTTGGGCACCAACTTTAGATGTGATCGGGTCACTAGGCCAACCAAAACAGAGGAGACCCAGTCACTGGTACACCCCAAATTAAGGAAGGCCAATTACTGGTCACGAATCACAGAGGATTCCCAATCACTACAGCATCTATTGTGGAAGATACCTAATCACTGGGGCACCCATAACAGAAGAGGGAATGTCATAGGGGCACACATTATGGAGGAGGCCCAGAAATTGTGGCACCCACAACAGAGGAGTGATAATTATTGGGGCACAAGTTTTGGAGAAGGTCCAGTGACCAGGACATCCAATACAGAAGAGGGCTAGCCACTGGGGCACCCATCACAGAGGATGGTCAGTCACTAGGGCACACATTACAGAGGATGTATTTTCACTGTGACATTTATCATGGATGAGGACTAGTCAGTGGAGCTTCCATCATATATGAAGACTAGTCACTGAGCCAACAAACACAGAGGAGGCCCAGACACTTGGGCGCACATTATGGAGCAGGTCCAGTCCCTGAAACACCCATCATGAAGGAAGGCCATTAACTGGGGCACCTATTGTGGAAGGGGTCTAGTAAGTGGGAGGCCCACCACATAAGAGAGCTAGTCACATGAACTAACATTTTGGGGAATGTCTCATCACTAGGGCACCAATTACAGAAGAGACTCAGTTATAGTGGCACCCATAATTAAAGAGGGTCAGTCTTTGGGGCATTCACTGGTAAAAACAATCACAGAGGAAGGCCTGAAACTGAGTCACTCATCATAGATGATTAACAGTCATGGGATTCCATTACAGAAGAAGATCAGTCACTGTGAAACACATTATGAAGATCTAATCAATGGGGCAACCATGGCAGAGGAGAACCTGCTACTGGGATACAAATTTAAGAGCAGGTATACTCAGTAGGACATTAATTATAAATGATGGCCAGTGCCTGGGGCACCGATCATAAAGGAGGACAATTCAATGGGCCTTTCATCACAGAAGGTCAGTCATTGGAGCAATCATCACAGAAGCATGCCAGTCACTGGAGGACATATTATATAGGAGAGCCAATCACTGTGGCAAACATCACAGAATAGACTACTCACAGAGACACATCAGAGATGACAGCTAGTCACTAGGAAAACCAACACAGAAAAGAGCCAGTCGTTAGGGCAGCTATCACAGAGGAAATCCAGTCACTTTGGCACTTATCATAAAGTAGAATCAGTCACACAGGCACACATAAAAGATGAGGGTCAGTCACTGTGACACCTATCACACAGGAGGGCCAGTCACTGGAGCAGCCATTAAGAGGAGCCTCAGTCTCACGCACCAATCACGCTATGGAGAAGGTCTGTCAATGGGGCACTTATCACAAAGGATGAAGGCCTGAGACTGAGGTACTTATCTCAGAGGACATATGATCACTGAAGAACAAATCTCAAAGGAGGACCATTAACTGTGGCACCCATTAAGAGGTGGACCAGTCACTGGTACACCAATCACAGATGAGGGCTAGTCCCTTGGAGACACATCAGAGAGGAGAACCATTCACTGGAACTCCTATGATAAGAGGGTTACCCACTAGGTCACCCATGATGGAGAAGGGAAAGTCACTGGGACACTGATAAGAAAGAAGGGGCAGTTATTACAGCACCATTCACAGAGAAGGCCAGTCACTGTGACAACCATCACAGAAGAGTGCATGTTATGAGATACCCATTATAAAGGAGGGTCAGTCATTGTGAATCTCATCACAATGGAAGGCTAGTCACTCGGGTATCCATCACAAAAGAGGTTCAGTCACTAAGGTACCAATCACAGAGGAGGGACAGTCACTGGTGAACATGTCATAGAGAAGATGCAATCACTGAGACACTCATTAATGGAGGATCAATTACTGGGACACATATCCCAGAATAGGAAAAAGTCAAAGAAGGTACACATCCCAGAGGACTGTCAGTCACTAGGGCATCCATAAGGAGGAAGGCCAATCACTAAGACACAATCACAGAGGGGGCCACGCACTGGTCACCCATCACAGATGAGGCCGAGTTACTTCAGCACACTTAACAGAGAAGACCTGTTTGCTGGGGAACCAATCACAGAGGAGGGCAAGTAACTGGGAAACAGATCACAGAAGAAGGTCAGATACTGGGGTATCAATCCCAAAGGATGCTCAGTCACTGGGCACCCATCACAGAGGAAGATTAGTCACTTGGGCACCCATTACAGAGGACAGCCAGTCACTGTATGTTCATCACTGAAGAGGGTCTATTACTGGGCAGCCTTCTTAGAAGAGGCAAATTCACTGAAGCACCAACAACAGAAGAGAGCTCATCACTTGGGAATCAAAAATACAGAAGGACAGTCATTGGGACATCCATCACAGAAGAGGCCAAGTCACTGAACTCTTCACTCTGGAGTATTGCCAATCAATGAGGTACCCGTTATAGAAGAGGCCGAGACACTGGGTCATTTTTCTTGCAGAAGGGAGTCAGTAACTGGGACAACCATCACAGGGGAAAACCTGTAAATGTGATGCCCATTATGGAGGAGGGATAATTACTGAGGCACAAATTACTGAGAAATCTCAGCCACTCAGCACCCATAACAGGGGAGATTAGTCACTGGGGCAACCATTATGAAAGATACCCAGTCACTGTGCAATAATCACAGAGGAAAGTTAGACACTGGAGCACTCATAACAAAGGAGAAGCAGTCACGGGGACATTTTTCTTAAAGAAAGTAAGTTCACATTTTCACCAATCACAGAGGAAGTCTAGTAATTGGGAACCCATTTTGGAGGAGGTCCATTTCCTAGGACACATCACAAATGAGAGATAGTCACTGTGTTCCCATCACAGGGAATGGCCAGTCACTGGAGTACCCTTATTATGGAGGCCCTGTCACCATGACATCCATTACGAGGAAGACTAATCACTTGGGTATTCATCCTATATGAGGGCTGGACATTATGCCAACAATCACAGAGGATGCCCAGTGCCTTGGGCACATATTATGAAAGAAGACCAGCCACTAGCTTACCCACCATGAAGAAGGCCCAATCCCTGAGGCATCAATCACAGAGGGTTCAAAGTCACTGTGTCTCCCAGAGTGGAGAAGGGCCAGTTTCAGGAACACCCATTATTAAGAAGACCTAATTATTGGGACACCCATCTCTCAGGAGGGATAATCACTGAGGCACCCATTACAGAGTAGAGTAAGTGGTACCCATCACAAATGTGAGCTAGTAAATGTGGCACCCTTTATGAATGAGGTCAAATCACAGTGGCATTTATCACAGAGGAGGGCCAATCTCTATGTCCCCTATGACAGAGAAGAATGAGTCACTTTTTTGCCATTATGGAGGAGGATCAGGCACTCAGAAGCTCATCACAGATGTGGGCTATTTATTGGGGCTCCTATTATGGAGGAATCCCAGTCACTTGGACTCCCAATGAAAAGAGGATACAGTCAATCAGGAAAGAGGGCCAATAACTAGGTCATCTATTCCAGAAGAAGGCAAATCACTGGGACACCCATCACAAAAGAGATCCAATCACTGGGATACCAATAACAGAGAAGGGCCAGTCATGGAGCACCCATTATGGATGAGAACCAGTCCCTGGAGCACTTATCATAGAGGTCATTCATTGGGAAACCCATTGCAGTGGAGTAGCAGTCACTGGGGCACACATCACAGAGGTCAGTCACTAGGGTAGTATTCAGAGCTGAAGGTCAGTCACTGGGGCCTTGATTACAGATGAGAACTTCCACTGGACCTAATCAATGAGGCACCAACACAGAGGAGTGATACACCCATCATGAAGGAGGGATACTCATGGAGCAACCAACAAAGAGGAGGGCTTATCATTGTGACACTCATAACCTCATTCCAGAGAAGTATCATCACTGAGGCACCCACCAGGATGAGAGCCTGTCTCTGAGGCAACTATCAGAGAGATGGATCAGACACTGAGGCACACACCACAGAGAATAACAATTCTCTGATGTACCCAATTCAGAGAAAGGATAGTCACTGAAGCACCCATCCCAAAGGATAGACAGACACTGGGACACCAAATAGAAAGAGTGTCAGTCACTTTGACCTCAATCAAAGAGGACTAGTCACTGAGGAACACATGATGGAGGTAGACCAGTCACTAGGAAGTGCATCATAGAGGAGGGTCAATCTCACATCCATCACAAAGGAGGACCAGCCACCAGACATGCATCACAGAGAAGAGCTAGTCACTAAAGCAACCATGACACAAGAGGATGAGTCACTAGCATATCCATTATAAAGGAAAGTCAGTAACAGGGGCACTGATAACAAAGAAGATCTAATCCATGGGACACCAGTCTCAGAGGAAGGCCAGTCACTGGGGCATCCATCACATAGGAGTGTCTGCCATGGGGAACACCTTATAGATTAGGTTCAGTTACAAAGAGGAGAGCCATCACGGGGCATCCAAAATGGAGGAGAGCAGTCACCGTTGCACCCATTATGCAGAAGGTCATGTCACTGGGGCACTAATAAGATGGGGTCCATTACTGGGACCCTATTATGAATGGAGCTTGGTCATTATAATAAACATCAAAGAGGAAAACCAGGCATGGAACACCCAACACAGAGGATAGACAGTTACTAGGTAATCCAACACAAAGGAGGGGCAATCCCTAGTGCTTCCATTATGAAAGAAAGCAAGTCATACAAGCACCAATCACAGAGAAGGGTCATTTACCGGTGGCACCAATCACAAAAGAGTGACAGTCACTAAGGTCCATATTATAGAAAAGGCCCAGTCACTGGGACAAACATCACAGAGGAAAGGCCATGCTGGGACACTCACCAGAGCTAGTCACAGGGGTACCCATCAGAAAGGATGGCTAGTCATGGGGCACATATCACAAAAGTGGGTCAGTCACTGTGGCACACATTATAGAGGAGGCCCAGTCAGTTGGCATCTATCTCTCATGAGGGCCAGTCACTGGGACACAAATTACAGAGAAGAGTAGACATTGGGGCACCCATTACCGAGCAGGACCAGTATAGAACACACATCACAGAAGAGTATTGTTCACTGGGACAACAATCACAGAGGAGGGTCTGTCAGTGTGGCACCAATGACAGAGAAGACCATGTTACTGGGGTCCCCGTTATGGAGGAGGATAAGTCACTGTGACACCCATCAAAAAGTAGGGCTAGTAAATGGGTCACCCATTATGGAAGAGGGTCAGTCACTGCAGCATCAACCACAGAGAAGAAACACTCACTGGGGTGATAATAATAAAGGATATCCAGTCACTGGAGCACACACTATGGTGGATACCCAGGCACTGGTGCACTTATCTCAGAGGAGGGACAGTTATTAGTGACCCAAAACTAAGGAGATCAAATCATTGGAACACCAATCACAGACAAGAGCCTGTCACTGGGACATGAATCATAGATAAGAGCCAGTCACTGGAGCACACATGATAGATGAGGACTCATCATTAGGATATCCATTATGGAGGAGGGTCAGTCACTAGGGCACCGATGAAAATGGAAGGCCTGGCACTGTGGTACCCATCAGAGAGACGTGTCAATCACTGAAGCACCCATCACACAAAAGATGGACATGCATCACAGAGGAAAGCCAGTCATTGTTGTACCAATGATAGAAGAGGGATAGTCACAAGTGCACCAATTATGGAGCAGGGCCAGCCACTGGGCCCATGTTCCCAGAGCATGGTCAGTTACTGATGCATCCATCACAGAGGTATGCCAGTCCTGAGGCACCCATTATGTAGGAGTGTCAGTCACTGGGTACACATCACAGAAGAAGGCTAGTCACTGGAGAACACATCACAAAGTATGACAGTCACTGAGACAACCATCACAGAAGAGAGTCAGTTACTGATGCAAATATCACAGAAGAGGAACTGTCACTGGGGCATCTATTCCTGAGGAAGATCAGTCACTGAGTTATCCATCCCAGAGTATAGTTATTCGCTGAGGAACCCAAATCAGAGAAGGAAAAGTCACTGGGCACCCTATAGGATGAGGCACAGTCACTGAGGAAATTATCACAGAGAAGAGCCAGTCACTGAGACCTCCATCCCAGCCAGAGTCCAATGAGGTACCAATCCCATATGAAGTTACCTCAGAGGCTCTCATCCCAGGGGACTACCAGTCACTGTGGCAACCATATTGTCAGAGGCCCAGTCACTGTAAAAATCATCACAGAGGTGAGACAATCACTGGGACATTCATCACAGAGGAGAATCAATCACTGGGGCAGCCATCACACAGGACAGACAGTTACTGGGGCACCCATAACAGATGATGTCTAATCACTACAGTATCAATTATCTACGTTGGTCAGTCACACAGGAACCAATTACAGAGGAACTAGTCAAGGGTACACATCAGAGAGAAAGTCGTCACTGGGGCACCCATAAGATAGGAGTTGTGGTCATTGTAGCACCCATCACAGAGGATAACCTGTCATTAGTGTAACCATTATGGAGAAGGGCATCATGGAAACAATCATCAGAGAGGAGGGCCAGTCATTGGTTCACCCATCACTGAGAAGGACCAGACATTAGGACAGCCATCACAGAAAAGGGGCACTCATGGGTAAACCATCACAGAGCAAGACCAGTCACTTCAGCACTCATCTCAGAGGAGGGAAAGTCAAAATTATGCATATCAAAGGAATGCTAGTAAATGGAACAACCTTCTGAGAGGAGGGTTTGTTGTTATGGCACCCAACACAGAGGATGGCCAGTCACTGCATTGCCCATTATGGAGGCGGACTAGTATTAAGGACACACATTACAGAGGAGGACCAGTCACTGGGTCACTCATCACAGAAGTGAACCAGTCAGTGAGACATCCGTCACAAAGGAAAACTGGTCACTGGGGCACCCCGTATGGTGGAGGGCTATTAGCTGAGATGCACATCACAAAAGTGGGTCTGTCATTTGGGCACCATCAAAAAGGATGTCTGGTTACTTGCCACCTGTCACAGAAGAGGGTTAGTCACTGGGCACACATATTGTAGGAGACCCAGTCACTGGCCACCAATTACAGGTCAGCCAGTCACTGGGACATTCATAATATAGGACCAGTCGCTGAGTCTCCCATTATGAGGGAGAGCCAGTCACAGGACCAGGGACAAAGAGAAAGGTCAGTCACAGGGGCACTCTTCACAGAGGAGGGTAAGTCACCAAGGCACACAACACAAACTAGGGCCTGTCACTGGGGATTTCAATATGGAGGAGAACCAGTCACTGGGGAATCCATCACAGAAAAGGACTATTTACTGCAACACCCAATATGAAGGAAGCCAGGTCACTGGGGCATAAATCACAGAAGAGGGATACTCAATTGGTCATCCATCATTTAAGAAAGATAATCCCTAAGACAGCCATCAGAAAAGCAGCCAGTCACTGAACACCAATCACAGAATTGAGCCAGTCACTGGGTCATTCATCAATGAATAGAGCCTGTAAACCATCCAAAGAAGGTCAGTCACTGGGAGAATAATCACAGTGGGGGGCCAGTCACTGGATACCCAAATCAGAGGAGGCCAGTAACTGAGCTATTTATCACAAAGGAGAGCATGTCACTGAGAAACCAATCACAGAGGTCAGGCAATCACTGAGAAACTCATCACAGAGGAGATCAAATCAATTATGCACCTATCATGGTGGAAGTCTTATCATTGAGACACCCATTACAGATGAAACCCAGACACCGGGGCATCCCTGAGAAGGAGGGTCAGTCACTGAAGCACTCATCACAGAGGAGGACTAGTCACTAGCACACCAATCACAGTGGAGGGTGAGTAACTGGAGCACCAATTTTGGAGAAGTTTCAGTCAATGGGTCCTTCCTTACATAGTCTACACACTGGGACACCTATTAAGGAGGAGCACAAGTCACTGGGACTTCCATGGCTGAGAAGGGCATGTTATAGGGCACCCATTATGGAGAAGGGCCAGTTACTGAGGCACCCATTGCAGGAAAAGTCTAATCACTGGTGAACACTTCAAAGAAGAAAGCCAGTCACTGCTAGACCCATTACAAAGGAGAACAAATCACTGGCACTGGCACACTCATACAAAGAAAGCCAGTCACTGGGAGAATCATCCCAGTGGGGGGCCAATTACTGGGTACTCAGCACAAATGAGGCCAGTAACTGAGGTATCCATCATAGAGGAGAGCCAGTCATTTAGGCACCAATCACAGAGGAGAAGCATTCACTAAGGCACACATCACAGAGATGGACCAGACATTGGGTCACTGATCAGAAAGGACAGTCACTGAGGCTGGGAGCAGACACTGCACTCCAGTCTGGGTGACAGAGTGAGAATCCAACTCAAAAAAAAAAAAAAAGAGAGAGACTCAGTCACTAGGTCATGATGTATAGAGGAAAGCCTTTCACTTGGACAAGCATCACAGAGGAGGACCAGTTACTGAGGTTCTCATCAGAAAAGAGGCCCAGTAACTAAGGCATACATCACGGAGGAGGCCCAGTAAAGGGCACTCATCACTGGGGGGGCTTGAGTCCTTGGGACACCAATCACCGAGAGGTTCAGTTACTATGGCACTCATCACAGCAGAGGGCTACTCACTGATGCACCTATCAGAAAGTAGGGACACTCATAAGCACACACATCACAGAGGAGGCCCAGACAAGAGGGTACCCATCACAGAGGAAGGTCAGTCAATTGTGCATTTATCATAGAGGAGGACCTTCACTAGAGCAACCTTCACAGAGGAGAAGTGGTCACTGAGGAACACATCACAGAAGAGCACCAGTCATTGTTGGGAGCCGGCCACGGAGGCCAACCTGAATGTTAGGAATCAAGGTGGGCCATAGACCCCGAGACCACTAGGATGCGTTCAGGAGCTGTTGACCCTATTCCCTCCTCCCTTTTTCATTTTAGCCAAAAGGATCTCTGCCTAAGCTGAAGGCTCTGTGACTGTGACAGACATGGCTCACTCTAGAAACTCATTGTTCCTGTTTCCCATGAACTGCGGTTTCAGTTTAGGTATTAGATATAATTCAAACTCAGGTCACATTTGGGAGCCTTCTATAATGTACAATCTAATGTATAAGATTTAAAAGTATATTTGTAGAATTAGTATATACATATGGAGAGCTGTTTTCAGCTTTAGATGGTATAGATGATTATCTAGAGTTACCAGAAATTGCCCAGCGCAAACTTTGGGCTGGGCCACATTTCTAAGGGCCCAGCATGTACTTTGGACTGGGCTGCATTCTTTTAATCCGGTTTTTACCTACAGTTAGTGTAGGGTTTTTCTATTCATAATAGAAATTGAATTTATTTTATTCATGGAAAGTATTGTAGAATGTGTTATGCTACGTCAGTGAATTATGTTAGTTCAAGCATGATCAAACATGATATTTTGAGGTTTAATAAGAATACAGCTAACTTTAGAAATTTCATTGCTTCCATTTTCTACATTTGCAGTTTTGGCTTTAATACAATTAACAGTTTATATTTGGGTTTTATTTTTAGAAGCTTTATTGCTGATGATCATCTTTATATATTAGAAGTAGAAATTAGAAACCTTTATAGAAGTTAAAATAGATATATAGGATTTTATAAAAGTCATTTTGTTAAGAGATTGTAATCAATTGTTCCTAGAAATGACCCAGTCTGATCTTTTGACTGGGTCACATTCTTTAGGAACTGGGTTGGGCTATAACTAAGAATTTCTATAGTGTTGGTAGAATTAGTGTAAAATAGAAAGGAATTAAGATTTAAGTTAGTCATTAGGTGTTGTGTATGCATACGTTTTAAAAGTTATTGATCATTGAAATATTATGATGTTAGAAATTGTATTGCTTTTGAGGAATATTAAACAAGCATGAGGAACAGTGAGATAATTTTGGGATTGTCCTTCCTCATGCTTGAGGAAACACCTGGTGGGTGGGGGTGCACCTCACCCACCTGGCTTTGTGTTCATGTAAATGTCTTGTGATTTGATTGGGATTGCTCTTCCTCATGCTTGAGGAAACACCCGGTGGGTGGGGGATGCCCCTCATCCACGTGACTTTGTGTTCATGTAATGTCTTGTGATTGTCCTTCCTCATGCCTGAGGAAACACCTGGTGGGTGAGGGATGCCCCTCATCCACCTAGCTTTGTGTTCACATGAACGTCTTGTGATTTAACCTGTGAAAATTTGAGATAAAAGGATTACGGTTTGTCCCATTAAATGACTTCTGCACTAGACAAGAGTCCAGTCTCTTTCTTTCTCCCCCAGTCTCTTTCTTTCTTTCTTTTAATATCTATCCCTACAGAATTGCTGACGGCACCACACCTCCAAAGGGACTCCCTAAATCTCTGCAGGGTCTGGCCCCATGCAAGTCATAGGGGCACTGATCACAAGGAAGATCAGTCATAGGGGCACTGATCACAGAAAACACCAGTCACTGGGACACCCATAACAGATGTGGGCTTGTCACTGGAACACTTATTATGGAGGAGATCCAGTTGCTAAAACTCTCATCACAGAGAGGTGATACTCAATGGTGCACCCATTATCAAGGGTTCCTGAGATCCAGTAACTGAGTCACATATCCTTGAAAAAAGGACAGTTATTTAGACACTTATTCTTGAAGAGGGCCAGTCACTGAGATGTCCATTCCTGAGAAAGGCCAGTCACTGAGGCATCCATCCCAAAGAAGGACCAGTCACTAGGGCACCCAATAGAAGGAATACAAGTCACAGGGACATGGATGGTGAAGGAGGGCAAGTTTACTGAGGCACCCATCACAGAGAAGGTACAGTCACTGGGGTATCCACCACAGAGAAGATCAAATCATGAGGTAACCTCTACATAAGAGTGTCATTCACAGAGGCACTCATAACAGAAAAGGTCTTGTGACTGGGGCACTCATTGCAGAGAAGAGCCAATGACTGGAGCACCCAATGCAGAGCAGGGCCAGTCACTGAGGCACTCATCATAGAAGTGGGCCACTCAAGCCAGGCTCGGTGGCTTAGCCTGTAATCTTGGGAGGCTGAGGTGAGTGGATTGCCTTAGCCCACGGGTTTGAGACCCACCTAGGCAGTGAGACCTCATCTCTACAATAAATAAAAAAATCAGCCGGGTGTGGTAGTACATGCCTGTAATTCCAGGTTTTTGGAAGGCTGAGGCAGAAGGATCACCAGAGCCCAGCAGGTCGAGGTTGCGGTGGCCGGAAGCGGCCACTGCACTCCAGTCTGGGCGACAGAGTGAGACTCCAACTCAAAAAAAAAAAAAAGAAGGGCCACTCACTGTGGCATCCATCACAGAAAAGTTCCAATCATGGGGCAATGCTTACAAAAGAGGGTCATTAACAGGGACATTAATTGCAGAAAAAATCTAGTTAACTGGAGTACATAATACAGAGGAAGACCAGGCACTCAGACACCCCACCCAGAGGAGAGCCAATCAATGAGGCACTCATGACAAATGTGAGCCTGTCAGGGAGACACCCATCCCAGAGGAGAGACAGTCACTGGGGCACCAATTAAAAGGAAGATCAATCACTTGGCCACAAATCACAGTGTAGTGCCACTCACTGAGTAACCCATGACAGAGCAGGGCCAATCACTGAGGCACCAATCACAGAGGAGGACCAGTCACTGATTTCTCCATCCCACAGAAGGAACAATCACTGGGGCACCCATTAGGAAGAAGTTCAGTCATTGGGGCACAGATCTCAGAGGAAGGCCAGTCCCTGAGGATGCCAAGTCACTTAGGCACTCATCTAAGAAGAGGACTAGTCACTGACATGTCCGAAACAAAGAAAAGCAAGTCACAGAGACACCCATAACTGAGGAGGGCCACTCACTGTGGCACCCATTATAAAGGAGGTTCTGTTACTGGGGCACCTATCACAAAGGAGAGTCAATGACTGGTGCACCCATTACAGTGCAATGTTAGTTATTGGGTAACAGAATTTGGAGGAATTCTAGTAACTGTGGCATCAAACGCAAAGCAAGACCAGTCAATATAACATCTACTTTGGAGATGGTCAGTCAATATGGCACCCATCACAGAGAAAGGCCATTCACTGTAAACCCATTAGGGAGGAGACCCAGAAAATTAGACATCCATCACATCGGAGGACTAATTACTGTATCATCTATGTTGGAAAAGGGCTATTTACTCCGACACTCATCACAGAAGAGGACTGGTCACTGGGGCAACCATAACAAAACTATGACCAGTAATTGGGGCACTAACCTCAAAGAAGACACTTTCACTGCTAAACCCATTATGGAGGAGGGTTGGTCAACATATCACACATCCCAGAGGATGGCTACTAATTGGAGAATCCATTATGTATGAAGTCCAATCATTGGGCCAACAATCACAGAGGATACCTAGTCACTGGGGCCCACATTATGGAAGAGGCCCAGTTACTATGACTCTCATTCAAAGGAGGACCAGTCACAGGAGAAATCTTTATGGAGGAGGCTTATTATCTGGGACACCCAACATAGAGGGTGCTAGGCCCTGGAAACCATTATGGAGGAGAGTTAGGCACTGTGGCACCAATATAGGGGAGTCCCAGTCACTGATCACAGAGGAAGAATCACTGGGGCACCAATCACAGAGGAGGTGAGTCCCTGAGGCACCTATTTTGGAGGAAGGCCAGTCACTGCTCATCTATCACAGGTGTATGCTAATCACTAAGTTATCCATCCCAGATGAGGGAAATCACTGAAGAATCTATTACACAGAAGAGACAATCAGTAGGGCATCCATCACAGAGAATGGACAGTAACTGCTGCACCCATCACAGAGCAAGGGCAATCACTTTTTCACCCATCAAATAAGAAAGCCACAAATACATATATCACAGAGGAAGGTTAGTCACTGGGATACCCATCATAGAAGAGGACTTGTTCTTGTGGCACTCATCAGACAGGGGGGCCTCAATCATGGAGGAGGGATACTCACTGGGACTCCCACTACAAAGGTGGGCCAGACACTGGGTTACCCATCACAGAGGCTGATTAGCCATGCCACTCCCATCACAAAGGAGGGCTAGTCACTGAGTCACCCATTATTGAGGTTGGCCTGTAAGTAGGACACCTATAAAAGAGGACTTTCCACTGGGGCAACCCTTATGAAGGAGTCACAGTCCCTGGGACACCAATCATAAAGGAGGCTCAGTCACTGGGATATCCATAATGGAGAGGAGACAGTTACCGGGCCACCCTTTAGGAAGAAGCCATCACTGGGTCTACCATCAGAGAACACAGCCAGTCACTGTACATCTATCACAGAGAAGAACCAGACACAGGGGTATCCATCACAGAGGAAGGCTAGTCTCTAGGGCATCCTAGATTATGGATGGAGGCCAGTCATTGGGGCAACAATCAAAAATAAGGACCAGTCACTGTGGTACCCATCAAAGGAGGAACAGTCACTGGAGCATCCAACACAGAGGAGTGCCTGTCACTGGGGAACATATTATAGATAAGACCCCGTCTCTGGGACTTCCATCACAGAAGAAGATTGCTCTCTGGGGAAACATTTAAAGAGCAGAACCTGTCACTGGGACAACCATCACACACGAAAGTCAGTAACTGGTGAATATAGAGGGGAAGGAGTTTTTGAGGCACATATCACAAAGGAAAGTAATTCAATGAGGCACATATCACAGACCAGGGACGATTATTGAGACATCCACCAGAGAGGTGTGCCAGTCACTGGAACACATATTAGGAGAGTATCTGTCAGTGGGACTTCTGTCAAAGAGGAGAGCTGGTAACTGAAACAGCCATCACAACAGAGGTAAAATCAGTGTGGTACCCATCGAAGGTGATCACACTAGAGCATTTTTCACAGAGGAGGCCCAGTTACTGGGACACCCATAACAGAACTGAAATAATCACTTGTCTATTAATAATGCAGGAGACCCAATCGTGGAAGCACTGATCATATAGGAAGACCAGTCACTTAGGCACTAATTACAGAGGGGCTAGTTACTAGGGCACTCAATTTGAAAGACAGCCAGTCACTGTTCAACCATCACAGAGGTGGAATTATCACTGAGGCACAAATTATGGAGGAGGATCAGTCACTGTGGCAATATTCACAGAGGAGAGTCCATCACAAAACTATGCATCACAGTGGAAGATTGGTCACTGGGACACCCATCACAGAAGAAAGCTTGTCACTATGGCACCCATCAGAGAGCAGGGCCTGTCACTGGAGCACAAATCATGGAGAAGAACCAGTCATTGGGACTTCCATTGTATAGGAGAGGTAGTTTCTGAGCACTCATTCTTGAGGAGAACACATAAGTGGCACATTTATCACAGAGGAAGTCTAGCCCCTGGAGTAATCAATATGAAGGAGAAGCAGTCACTAGTAAATCAATCATAGAGGATGCCCAGTCACTGGGGCACTCATGATGAAGTAGGGCCACCCACTGTGGCATCCATTATGGAGGATGACCTGTCATTGTGGCAACCATAACAGAGGAGAGCCACTCACTAGGACAATAGTCACAGAAAAGAGACAGTAACTGGGAAGTCTCCCAAAGGAAAGCTAGTCACTGAGATACACGTTACAAGCAATGACCTTTCACTGTGGCAACTATCATAAAAGAAAGTCACTGGGGAACCAATTGGGAGTGATTCAGTCACTGGGACTATGATCCAAGGTGAGGGCTAGTCACTTTGGCACCAATCACAGAGGAGGGCACAGTCTCTTGGACACTCATCATAGGGGCAGCCAGTCCCTGATGCATCTGTCACAGAGGAAGGTTAGTAACTGAACCACCAATCCCAGAGAAGGACCAGACATGGAGGTATCCATTTGGAGGAGGGCCAATCACTTGGGCACTAATCCCAGAAAATGGTCAGTCACTGGGATCACCATCAGTGAAGAGACCCAATAAGTGAGGCATCCATCACAGAGGATGGCTGGTCCCTGGGGTACACATCACAGAGAAAACCCAATCACTTGAGAAACCCTAACAAAGGTAGAGTAACCAATGAGACACCCATCACAGAAGAGTATCAGTCTCTTGGGCACCTATCATAGAGCTGCCCAAGAGACATCCATAATGGAGGAGAGCTAGGAACTGGGGCACTCATTATGAAAACGGGCAATCACTGGGACAGCTATCACAGAAGTCTAATCAATAGTGTACTCATCACAGAAGAGTCAATCATTGTAAAACCGATCACATGGAATGGACAGTCATTGGGACACCTACCACAGAGGATAGGCCGTCACTAGGGGATATATTTCAGAGGAGGCCAGTCACTGGGAAACCTAATAGTGAAGAGCCAGTCATTGGGGCACACAGCATGGAGAAGGCAAGTCACTGGAGTACTCATCACAGATGAGGGAAAATCACTGGGTAACAGATCAGATGACGGCCAGTAACTGGAGCAGTGATCATAGAGGTCAAGTCAATGGGGTACCAAACACAGAGGAGGGACAATCAGAGAGGTACACATCACAAACATCACAGAAGACTGCCAGTTACTTGGTACCCCAATCATAGAGGAAGGCCAGTCACTGGGCCAGTCACAATTGAGATGAAGTCACTGTGCCACTCATCACAGAGGAGGACCAGTCAGTGGGACAGCTATCACAAAAGAAGGTAGTCACTGAGGCACCCATTAAAGTGTAGGCCAAGTTACTGGGGCACCATTGCAAAGGAAGACTGGTTGTTGGTTTACCCTTCACAGAGGAGAGCAAGCCAGTTGAACATCCACATAGAAGAGGACTTGTCACTATGGCACTGTTAACAGACAAGGGCCATTCACTATTGCACCTATTATGGAGGAGGGTCAGTCACTGAAGTACCCATTAGGAAGGGCTCAGTAACTGGGGCTATGATACAGAAGAGAGACAGTAATTGAGACAGCCATCACTGAGAGATAAATTCAGTGTGGTACCCATCACATAGGAGGATCAGTCCCTGGGGGGTATTTTTCACAGAGGAGGGCCTGTCACTGCGTCACCCAACACATAATAGCGACAATTGCTGCAGCACCCATTATACAGGGTTACAAGTGACTGGGTATCTGTAACAGAGGGGAACCCATCACTGGGACACCCATCATAGAAGAGATGCAGTTCTGGGTCACCAAATGTAGAAAAGGACGAGTCACTTGAGCACCGATTATGGAGAAGGCCCAATTACTGGAAGACTCATCACAGGAGGGCTAGTCAGTGGAGCAGTCTATTTGGAGGAAGTTTTATCTCTGGAAACCAATCAGAGAGGAGGTCGAGTCACTGGGGAACCCATTCTGAAAAAAGTCAATGACATCTATCACAGATGAGGGATCTTCTCGGTGTGGCATGCATAATATATGAAGAGCAGTCACTGGGGCACCCATCACATGGAGGCACAGTCACTTTTGCTTACATTATGGAGAGGTCCCAGTCATATGGGCACCCATCAAAAAGGAGGGTCAGTAAATGGAGCATGCATTATGTAGGAGACCCAATAAATGGAACACCCATCACAGAGGGGAACTATTCCCTGAGGAAACAGTTATGGAGGAGACTCGGTCACAGAGGAGGCCTCCTCACTGAGGCATCCATAATGGAGTGTGAACAGTCACCAGAGCATCAATACGGAGGAGGCCCATTCACTTTGGAACTGATCACAGGGAAATGCCATTCATTGGTGCACTCCTCACAGAAGAGGGAATGTCACTGGACACCCATTTTAAAGGAGGACCAGTATCTTGTCACCCATCACAGAAGTGGGCTAGTTACTTGGCCATCAATTATGGAGGAGGGTTAGGCCTTGAGACAACCGTTACAGATGACAGCAATCACATACCTGGACAGCAATCACACAGGATGTCCAGTAAATAGGGCACCAATCACAGAGGAGTGGCTGTTATTGGGGTTCACAACCAGAGAAGGGCCAGTCACTAGCATCATACACAGGAAGACTAGTCGCAAGGGCACCCATCAAAGAAGAGGCTCAGTAACTGGGACACCCATCAGGATGAGAATTTATCATTGTGGAACCATCAGTGCAGAGACCCAGTCAGTGGCGCACAAATCATGAGAAGGACCAGTCACTGGGATACTCATTATAGAGAAGAACCAGTCACTGGGGCACACATCACACAGGAGGGAAAGACACAGGGACACCCATCACAACCGAGAGATGGTCACTGAGACATCCATTATTGAGGAGGGCTCATAAGTGATGCACCCATAATAGAGGACGGCATGACAGTAGCATAACCATTATAAAGAAGTGCCAGTCACTGGAGCACCAGTCACAAAGGAAGGACAGACACAGTGACACTCATCAAAATGGAGGAATAGTCACCAGGGCACACATTATTGAAGCGGCCTCATAAGTGGGGTACCCATCATAGAGGAGGGTTTTGTCACTAGCATGACCTTTATGGAGGAGTGCCAGTTATTGGAGCACCAGTCACACAGGAGGGACAGAAAGAGGGACACCCATCACAAATGAAAGATATTCACCACGGCACCCATTATTGAAGAGGGTTCACAAGTGGGGCACCCATCATAGAGGAGGGCTTGTCACTAGCATAACCATTATGGAAGAGTGCTAACCACCACAGCATCAGTCACACAGTAGGCCTATTCACTGGAGCACCCAAAATTTAGGAGGAGGACCAGTCACTTGGAAACCCATTACGAAGAGGTCCATTCATTAGAGCAACCATCACAGAGGAGGGCCATCATTGGGACACCCACCAATAGAAGAGAGTCAGGCACTGTGGAAGCCATGACAGAGTACAACCAGTCACTTGGACACTAATCCCAGAGGAGAGTGACTCAGTGGGCCATCCATTACAAAGAAGAAATAGTCACTGAAGAACACATCACAGATGAGGACATGTCAGTGAGGCATCCACCACATCGATTGACCAGGCCTTGGTACACCTAATATAGAGGAAATCCAGCACTTCAGCATTTATCACAAAGGAAAGCCTGTCACTGGAGTACAAAACACAGAGGATGGATAGTCACTTTGACACTCATCACAGATGAGGTCTTGTTGCTGGGGAACTCATCATTTATGAGGGCCAAACACTGGGACAGCAATTACAGGTTAGGCCCAGTCATTGGAGCACACATTAAGAAAGTGACCCAGTCAGTGGGAACCAACCACCAATGAGGGTCAGTCACTAAGGCACCCTTCACAGTTAAGGGGCAGTTACTTGGGCACCCATCAGACAAAAGAGACAGCCATGGCAACCAAAATTTAGGAAGAAGAGCCCGTCACTGGGACACCCACCACAGGGAACAGTTAGTCTCCATCACACCCAACAGAAAGAAGAACCAGTCACTGAGGTACACGCACAGTCAGGGCAATTCAGTAAGGCACCAATCACAGAAGTCTCTGGGGGCATCAATTAGAGAATCTCAGTCAGTGGGCTCCAATGAAAGATGGGGGACAGTAACTTGAGTAGCCCTCAAGGGAAGGCAAAGTCAGTCTTGTACTCAACACAGTGGAGAATCACTGTGGGGATTTATTCACAGAAAAGCGTTACTGAGAAACCCCCCAACATCATGGACAGTCATGTGGCTCCCAGAAGAAGACCTGCCATTGGTGCACTAATCAAAGAGGTAGCTGAACACTGCAGCAGCATCATGGAAGAGGCTCCATCACTGTAACATTGTAACTCCCATCACAGAGGAGGTCTATTCACTGGGGCATCCCTCATCTATGAAGGCCTATCAGTGGGGAACCAATCAAAAAGGAGGCCAAATAACTGGGACAAACATTATGGTGGATGCCCAACCATGGAGACACTCATCACAAATGAGGGTCAGTCAGTGGAGAACCCAATATGCAGGACGCTCTGAAAGAGGGACATCCATCATAGAGGAGAGCTAGTCAAAGGGGCAACCATTATGGAGGAGGGACAATAACTGGACACTAAGCTCAGAGGTGGCCCAATCACTGTGGTACCCATGATAGAGAAAGAGCAGTCCCTGAGGTAATGACATGGAGAAGGTCCAGGCATTGAATCAACCATCACAGAAGAGAACCAGTCACTGGGTCACCCATCACAGAGGAGGTCAAACCACTAAAACGCCCATTTTGTAGGAGGTGAAGTCATTGGTCAACAATAACAGTGGCAGTCTACTCAATGGGGGACCAAGTAAGGAGGCAGGCAAGTCACTGGGAAAACCCTCAGATGAGGACAAGTTACTGGGGCACCCTTCACACAGGACAGACTGTCACAAGGACACCCATCAGAGAGAAGGGTATACAATGGGGCATTTATCAAAGAGCAGGGCCAGGCACTCTGGGTTTGGACAGTCACTGGGATACTAATTATAAAGAAGGGCCAGTCACTGGTGTATCCATTACAAAGGAGTTACAGTAATAGGAACATCTGTCACAAAGGAGAGCAAGTCACTGGGTAATCCATTATTGAGGAGACCCAGTATGTGAGACACAACCACCAAGAAGTGCTGGTCACTGGAAAACATTATGGAAGTACAGCAGTCAAGAGGTTACCAGTTACAAGGAGACCAATTCCGTGAGGCACCGATAAAGGAGGATGGCCAGTAAATGGGGTACTCATTATGGAGGAGGTTCAGTCACATGGAGGAGGTCCAGTCACTCTCACAGAGGAGATCCATCACAGAATAAAGCCAGGCAATGGGTCACAAATTATAGAGGAGACCAATCACTGAGGCACATATCACAGAAGAAGGCTACTCACTGGGGCCCTCTTAAGACAGGATAGCAGGTCATAGAGACAACCATCACAAAGGAAAGCCAGTCACTGGGGCACCCATCACAAACTACAGGTAGCCACTGAGTCACACAACACAGAGGCAGATCAGTCACTGGGGCACCGATCACAAACTACAGGCAGTCACTAAGGCACAAAACACAGAGGAAGGCCAGTCAATACAACACCCATTAGGAGGGGCTCAATGAATGGTTTTCTCATCACTGAGAACTGTTAGTACCTGGGGTAATCATCACAGAGGAAGCAAAGGCAATCTGGTACCCATAAAAAAGGAAGAAAAACTCACTGGAGCATTTTTCAGAGAAAAAGGTCACTCACTGGGTCATCTATCACATTGGAGGGCCAGTCACTGGGACACTCATCACAAATGAGAGTCAGTCGCTTGTGCACCCAAAACTGAGGAGGCTTAGTCACTTGGACAGAAAATATGGAAGAGGCCCAGGTACTGGAGCAACTATTACAGATGAGGGTAATCAATGGGGCATCCTACTTGGAGGAGAGTCTGTCACTGGGGCACCAATCACAGAGGATGCTTTGTCAATGGAGCACCCATTATGACACCCATCACACAGGAGGGTTTGTCATTGTGACTTCCATTATATATGAAGACCTGTCACTGGGAGAGCAGTCACAGTGGAGGCCCAGTCACTGGGCACACATAATGGAAGATGTCCAGTCACTGGGACACCCATAAAAATGAGTAGTCATGAGGGCATCAATTATGAATGAGGTCCAGCAAGTGAAGACAACTATCACAGAGGACAGCTAGTGGAGGAGGAACTGTAACTGGACACCAATTAGAAAGGAGAAACTATAACTGGGACACCACTCTGCAGGAGGACCAGTCACTGGAGCACTGATATGGCCGAGGCCTAGTCACTGAGACACTGATCACAGAGGATTTCCAGTCACTTGGGCACACAACACAGAAGAAGAGTCATCACTAGGAAACATATTTTGAAGAAAGGTCAGTAAATGATCACCCATCACAGAAGTGGGCTAGTCACTGGAACACCAATTTTGGAGATGGGTAGTCACTAGGAGAACCATGACAGGAAAAGGCCAGTCACTGCAGAACCTAAAACACAGTAGGTCCTGTCAATAGGACACCCATCACAAAGAAGAGACAGTTACTGTGGCACAAATCATAAAGGAGGGAAAGTCACAAAGGCACACATCACAGAGGAGGACTAGTCACCAGGACACCAATTACAAAAGAGGGCTTGTCACTGTGGCACCCATCAGAGATGAGAGACAGTCACAAAGGAATGAATAAAAGAGAGTAGCCAGTAACCGAGACTCTCAGTACAGAATGTGTCTAGTCCCTAAAACATCCATAACACATGAGGATCAGTCACTGAACACCTATCACAAAGGAGGAATAATCACTGGAGCAAGCATTATTGAGTATGTCCAGTAATTGGGACTCCAATCACAGAGAGAGGTTAGTCAGTGGGCAATCATTATGGACAAGTGCCTGTCACTGTGCCACTAATCATGGAGGAGGCCCAGTCACTGGGGCAACCATAACAGAGGAAGGCCAGTCATTGGGTAACCAATCACAGAGCAGTGAAAGTCACTGTGGTACATATTTTAGAGGAAAGCCTGCCACTGGGGCATACAGGATAGATGGAGGCTACTCACAAATGAAAGCCAGTCACTGGGACAACAATCACAGAGGAGAACTAATCATTGGAGTTCCCTTAATGGAGGAACACCATCACTAGGGCACACATTATGGAGGAAAACTCATCACAGTGGCAACCATCACAGAGGGGAGCCAGTTACTGGGACACCCATCACAGAGAAGAACCAGACACTGGGGCACCAAACACAGAGGAGGGGTAGTCAGTAAAGCATCCATTATGACTGAGGATTAGTCACTGGTGCACTTATCAAAGAAGACAGAAGTGGGATCACTGGGGCAGTCATCAAAAAATAGGGCTAGTTAATGAAGCACGCATCACAGATGAGGGTTAGTTACTGGGACTTCAATCACAGAGGAGGTGTAGTTACTGGGCATCGATCACAAATTAGCACCAGTCACTGGGACAGCAATCACTGAAGAGAGACAGTCACTGTGACATCCATCATAGAGGAAGAATAGTCATTGGGATACTCATAATCCAAGAATACTAGTCCCTGGAGTCCCCATCACATAGTCATGGAGACAGCCTTCATAGAAGAGGGTTAGTCACTGGGACAACCAACACAGTGAAGGGTTATTCACTATGGCAACCATAACAGAGGGGGATTAGTCACTAGGGAACCCATTATAAACGAGGGCCAGTCATTAGAACTACCCTTCACACAGGAGGGCTAGTAACTGGGGCAACCATTATGGTGAATGGCTTGTCACTGTGGAGCAGCCAAGAGGAGGTCCAGTCCCTTAGCAGTCATGATGAAGAATGGCAACTCACATTGACAATCATTATGGAGGAAGCTCTGTCACTTGTGCCTCAATCACAAAGGAGATCCTGTAACTCGTTCACCCATAAGAAGAAAACCAGAAACTGATGCAGCCTTCAAAGGAGTGAACTACTCACTGGATCACCCAATATGGAAAAGACTCATTCACTTACACAAATAAAACAGAGGAGAGCTAGTCACTGGGACACTCATCACAAAAGAGGAACAGTCACTGAAGCACTCATTAGGGGGAGGCCTAATCACTGGGGCACCCTTTACAAAGGAAGGCTAGTAATCTGGGCTCACATCACAGAGTAGACCCTGTCCACTGAGTGACCTATCACAATGGAGGGCCTGTCCATCAGGCACCCATCACAGAGGAGACATGTTCACTAGGGCTTCCAACAGAAGGAAGGTCAGTCACTGGGGGCACTGATTACAGAGTAGGGCTGAACCCTGGGGCACTTATCACAGATGAGACCTAATCACTGGGACACCCATCACTGAGGAGGACTAGTCACTGGGGAACCAATCACAGACAAGCTATTCAATAAGGCACTAAATACAGAGTAGGGGCTGTCACTGAGGTAACCATAAATGAGGAGGGTTAGTCATTGGGAAAATATTCACAGAAGACACCAGTCACTAGGCCAAGCATTACAGAGGGCCAGTCACTGGACACACAACACAGAGAAGGGGCTGTCACTGGAGCACCCATAATAGCAGAGCACTTGTCAATGGGGCACACATCAGTGAGGCATGTCAGTCATGGGGCACCACTCACATAGTAGAGCTTGTCAGTTGGGCACCAAATAAGTGGGAGGTCCAGTCACTGGGTCATCTATCACAAAGGAGGGTTTTTCACTGGGGCACCCAATTTGGAGGAGGGCTTGTCACTTGGGCAAGAATCACGAAGGAAACACAGTCAAAGGAGCACTGATTAAGGAGGAGAACCAATAACTGGTACACCTTTCTCAGAGAAGGGTCATTCACAAGGGAACCCATTCTAAAGTAAGTCTAGTCACTGGGGCATCCATTTTGGAGAAGTCCCAGTTACTGAAACACTCATCATAGGAGCACCTATCATACATGAAGACCTGCCACTGGGGCACCATCACAGAGAAGACCAAGTCACTGAGGTACAAAAATGGAGAAAGTATCTCTGAGACGCTTGTCATAGAAGAGGGAAAATCATTAGGGCACCTATCATATATGAAGCTTAATCACTGGGGTGCCAATCACACAGGATACAAAGTCTTGAGGAGCACAATACAAAAGAGGCACAATCACTGGAAAGCCAGTCACAAATGAGGGCGAGTCACTATGTCATACATTGTGAAATGGCACAGTATGTGGGACACCCATCACAGAGGAGGGCTACTCAGGGCACTAGAGCATAAATCACAGAGGTGCTATTCAATGAGGCACTAAACACAGATTGGGGCAGTCATAGAGGCACTCTTAAAAGACAAGGATTAGCCACTGGGGGGCCCATCAGAAAGGATGACCTGTCACTGCCGAACCCATAATGGAGAATGACCAATCACTGGGGCATCCATTATGGAGGAGAACCAGTTATTAAGACACCTAACACGGAGGAAGAAGTGTCAATAGGGAACCAATTATGGAGGAGGTCCAGTCACTATGGCACTAATTACCAAGAAGACCCAGTCACTGGGACATTCATAATGAAGGGAGAATAGACAATGGGGAACTCATTATGTGGGAAAAACAGTCAGTGGGGCAGCTATCACAGAAGAAAGGTTTCCACTGAGGCACTCAAACCAGAGGAGAGCCAGTCATTTGGGAAATTTTTACACTGGGGAGCAAAACACAGAAGAGAGCCAGTTACTGTGGCACCTATCACATATGGGTTATATTCACTGTGCATCTATAACAGAGGAGGGTAAATCATTAGTGCATCCATTATGGAAGAGATTTAGTCATTGGGGCTTCCATCACAGAAGAGGCACCATCACTGTTGCAACTATCACAGAGAAGTGCCAGTCACATAGACACCCATCACAGATGACAGCGAGTCACTGGGGCACATATAAGGAGTAGGAACAATCACTGGCACACCCATCACAGAGGAGTGCTGGTCACCTAGGCACCCATCACACAGTAGACCCAGTCACTGGGAACCCATCAGAGATAAGGAGTAAGCACTGGGGAACCAATTGCAGATAAAGATCAGTCACAGGGACATAGATTACAGGGAAGGTCAGTTTCTGGGGCACCAATGCCAGATGAGGGACAGTCACTGGAGCTCAGATTCCAGAGGACAACCAGTCACTGGAGCATAAATAATAGAGAAGGGCCAGTCAATAAGGCACAAGGAGGTAGAGTCATTGAGACATTCATCACAGTAGATGGTCCATCACTTTCACAGCCATAACAGAAATTGAAAAATTAATGAGGCATCCATAACAGAGGGTTGATAGCACTGGACACCCAACATAAAGGAGAGACTGTCACTGGAGATCCATAATAGAGAAGGATCATAGAGGTACCCACCACAGAGTTGAGTCAGTCACAGGGGTTCCCCACACACAGAAGGCATAATCACTGGGGCATCCATTATAGAAGTGTCCCAGTCACTGGGGAATCTATCACGAAGAACTATTCCCTGGGGCACCTAATATGGAGGAGGACCAGTCCCTGTGGCACAAATCAGAAAGCAGGCCTGGTCAATGGAGAACCTCTTATGGAGGAGGTCAAATCACTGGAATGTCCTTCACAGAGAAGGATCAGTCACCAGACATGCATAATGAAGGAGGACAAGGAATTGGGGCACACCTCACAGAGGAGGACTAGTCACAGGAACACACATTTGGGGTGAGGCCAAGTCACTGTGATACCCAAAGTGGAGGAGGCCTAGTCACTAAGACACCCATTGCAGAGAAAAATTAGTCACTGGTGCACTCATCGTATATGAAGATCACTCACAGGCACCAATTATAGAGGAGGCACAATCACTGACACAACATTCTCTAAGAAAGGCCAATTACTCTGGCTTCCATCACAGTGGAAGGGTAGTCACTTCGGCACCAATCATAGAAGTGCGCTAGCTATTGCAGTACATATTACAGAGAAAGGGGTCACTGTGGTATACTTCATACGGGAGAGTCAAGCACTGGGACAAAAATCACAAAGGGGGCTCAGTCAAAGGGGCAAACATTATGGAGGAGGCACAGTGAATTGGGCACACATTATGGAAGGGGTCCAATGAGACAGCTATCACAAAGCAGTGCCCATAACAGGGGCACTCTTACAGGGGCACTCAGAGGAAGCCCAGTAAGTGGGACAACAACCACAGAGGAGAACTAGTCACTGGGGCAGCCATTATAGTGGAGGGACAGACATGGGGTCACCAACTGCTGAGGAGGCCCTGTGATTGGGGCACCCATAATGGAGGAGGATCTGTCACTGAGGATCCCATGATGGTATAGGCCCTGTTACTGGGACACACATCACAGAGGTGGGCTAAGCAGTAGGACACACACTAAGGAGGAAGTCAAGGCACTGGTTTACCAATCATCAAGGAAGCTCAGTCACTGAGGCACCCACATTGGAGGAGAGCAAGTTACTTTGGCATCTGTTATGTAGGAGACACAGTCACTGGGACAGAAATCAATGAAGAAAGCTAGTAACTGGGGTAGACCTAACAGAAGAGTAAAGTGTTCTTAGAGGAGGGTCTTTCACTGGGGCACCAATCACAGAGGAGGTCTAGTCAGGGACAAATATTATAGAGGAGGTACTATCACTGAGGCATCTATCACAGAGGAGGAACATTCACTGGGACACTCATAATAAAGGAGGCTTAATCACTGTGCCACCTATCACAGAAGAGAATCGGTCACTGTGACATCCATCAAGAGGAAAGCAACTCATTGTGGTGCTCATAACAGAAGAGGACTGGTCACTGGGACGTCATTTATTTCGAAGGCCTAGTTACTGGAACACCCATCATAGAGAAGGATTAGTCACTTTAGTACCCAATTTGGAGGAATGCCACTCACAGAGGGAACAAGCAAAGAGGAGTGTCAGTCAATGGAGCACTTATTTTGGAGGAGGCCCATTCACTGGGGTGCCCATCACAGAATATGGGCAGTCATTGGGGCAGCCATTATGTAGGAGGCCCTTTAATTTAAGCACCAATCACAGGAGAGAACTACTCATTGATGCACCCAAAATGGAGGAGGACCAGTTACTAGGACAAACATCTCAAGAAAGAGTTAGTCACTGGGGTACCCATAACAAAGGAGACCAGACATTGGGGCACCAATTACAGAGGAGGCCCAGTCACTGGGACATCCATTATGGGGGAGGGAAATTCACCATTACACTCATCACAGAGGATGTATTGTCACTGGGCCACCTATCACAAAGTAGAGACATTCACTGTGGCACCTATCACAGAGAAGGACCAGTCCCTAGCCACTCATCATAGAGGAGTGCCAGTCACTGGGGCACCAATTAGGAGAAGAAACAGTCACTGCAGCACATATCACAGAGGAGAGCCAGTCACTGAGACATCCATCACAGAGGAAGATTTCTAAGGACAGGCACATATCCAGAGAAGTCAGTCACTAGAACATCCAATAAAATGAGGGCCAAACACTGGGGCACTGATCAAAGAGGAGAACAAGTCACTGGGACACCCATCACAGAGGTGTATGGCTCAATGAAGCAATAAAAACAGAGAAGGGGAAGTCACTGAGGCACCATCACAGAGAAGTTCCAGTCACTCTAATAACTTTCACAGAAGAGAGGCAGTCACTGGGCACTGTTCACACAGAAGGACCAATCACTAGGACATTCATCAGAGAGGAAGGGCAGTCATTCAGTCACCCATAAAAGAGGATGGCCACTAATAGAGGCAACCATACTAATGAGGATCAGTCAAGGGGACACACAAAAAGCAGGAGCGCCAGTCATGGAGACACCCCTCAGAGAGGAGTGCTATTCTATGAGACATACACAGAAGAGGGGTTATCACTGTGGCACTGATAAAGAAGGATGGACTGTCACTGGGACAGCCATCACAGATGAGAACCATAACTGGATCACCCATTACTTAGGAGGGACAGTTTCTGGGAAAACCATCACAAAGATGAGATTATCACTGGTGTAACCAATAGGGAGGAGGGTCAATTACCGGGACACCCATCAAAAAGAAGGGCTAGTAAATAAGGGCACATATTATGGAGGAGGTGCAATCACAGAAATGCAAACATCAAGGAGGCACAGTCACTGGAGCACTCATAAAGGAGGAGGACATCCATTTTGTAGGAGACTCAGTCAATGGGGCAACAATCACAGAAGAAATCTAGTCACTGAGTCACGCATTACAGAGGATGATCAGTCACTGTAGCAGTTTTAACAGAGGTTGACCAGACACTGGGCATGCATCATAGATGAGGGCCAGTCATTGGAGAACCCATTCGGGGGAGAAAAAGTCACAGTGGCACACATGGCAGAGGAAGTCCAGATTCTTGGCAACCAACACCGAGGAGAGACACTCACTGAGATACTCATCACAGAGAAAGGCTTCTAACTGAAACATCTTTTCCTTAGTAGAGTCAATCATGGGGCATCCAATAGAGAGAGGGTCTATTACTTGGGAATAATCACAGCAGAGGGTAAGACATTGAGGCATCCATCATTCATCACTGGGATATCTATTACAGAAGAGAGGCAGTCACTAGGGCACTCATAAAAGAGATGTGACAGTCATTGGGGCACACATAACAGAGGTGGGCAAATTATGGAGTCATCCTTCACAGAGGAGTGCTAGTCACTAAGACTAGCACTCCATGTTGGGAGTCGGCCGTGGAGGCTAGCCTGAGCGTTAGGGATCCAGGCAGGCTGCGGACCCTGAGACCACCAGGTTGAGTTCAGGAGCTGAAGACCCATTCCCTCCTCCCTTCTTTGTTGTTTGGCATGATGCACTAGGAGGGACTTTGATGATCTAAGCACGAAGTTCTGAGAGTATGACAGGCATGGCTGACTCTAGGGATCCATTGTTCCCATTTCTCACAGACTGCGGTTTCGGCTTTAAACTTAACACAGTTCAAACTCAGGTCACATTTGGCAGCCTTTTATATGGTACAATCTTCTTTATAAGATTTAAAAGTATATTTGTAGAATTAGTATATACATTTAGAGAGCTGTTTCCAGCTTTAGATGGTATAGATGATTATCTAGAGTTACCAGAAATGACCCAGCACGAACTTTGGCCTGAGCCACATTCCTAAAGGCCCAGCATCCACTTTGGGCTGGGCTGCATTCATTTAAACCAGTTCTTTAGCTACAATTAGTGTAAGTTTTTTCTACTTATTATAGAAGTTGAATTTATTTTATTCATAGAAAATGTTATAGAATAGGTCATGCTACATCAGGGAATTATGTTAGTTCAAGTATGATCAAACATGATATTTTGAGCTAAGTTTAGAAATTTAATTGTTTCCATTTTTCTACTATTGTAGAATTGACTTTAGTACGATTGCAGTTTGTATTTGGGTTTTATTTTAGAAGCTTTATTGCTGATGATCAGCTTTATATATTTGGATTAGGAATTAGAAACTTTATAAAAGTTAAGATAGATATATAGGATTTTAGAATAGCCATTTTGTTAAGAGATTGTAATCAATTGTTCCTAGAAATGACCCAGCATGATCTTTGGACTGGGCCACATTCTTTAGGAACTGGTTTGAGCTATAATTAAGTGTTTCTATAGTATAGGTAAATTAGTACAGAATAGAAAGGTATCAGGATTTAAATTAGTCATTAGGTGTGTATGCATAAGCTTTAGAAGTTATTGATTACTAGAATATTATGATGTTAGAATTGTTTTTTTTATTTTGAGGAACATTAACCAAGCATAAGGAATAGTGAAATAATATTGGGATTGTCCTTCCTCATGCTTGAGGAAACACCTGGTTGGTGAGTCAAGCCCCTCATCCACTTGGCTTTGTGTTCACAAGAAAATCTTGTGATTTTGCCTGTGAAACTTTCGGATAAAAGGTTTATGGTTTGTCCCATTAAACGGTTTCTGCAATAGACAGAGTCCAGTCTCTTTCTTTCTCCCCCTTCTCTTTCTTTCTCTTTATTTCTCCAGAATAATCGCCAACGCTGCCACACCTCCCAGGGACCCCATAAATCTCTCTGCAGGGGTTGGTCCCCTGCAACTGGCGCCCAACGTGGGGCCCTTTACTCCTGTAGGAATTGGGGTTACCGGAACCTCTGGAGTTAATATTGTTGTGGTGAAGGAACACAAGTCCAGTCCTGTACTCCCAGGGGTGGCTTGGATGAGTTCTGCGATAGAGCAGAAGGAACAAATGGGTTCATGGTGGAAGCTGTGCCCCTATTGTCAGGTGGGGCCGGAACTGTTTCTTTTTTTCTTTTTTTTTTTTGAGTTGGAGTCTCACTCTGTTGCCCAGACTGGAGTGCAGTAGCCGCTTCTGGCCACCCAAGCCTTGACCTGCTGGGCTCCGGTGATCCTTCCACCTCAGCCTTCCAAGTAGCCGGAATTACAAGCATGTGCTACCACACTAGGCTGATTTTTTGATTTATTGTAGAGATGAGG
Organism: Carlito syrichta; assembly: GCF_000164805.1. Classification (NCBI taxonomy): domain Eukaryota; kingdom Metazoa; phylum Chordata; class Mammalia; order Primates; family Tarsiidae; genus Carlito; species Carlito syrichta. The sequence goes on along the minus strand of NW_007258091.1, from coordinate 133,699 downwards.
TCTCGCTGCCCAGGCAGGTCTCGCACCCGTGGGCTCAGGCAATTCACTCACCTCAGCCTCCCAAAGGCACGGGATTACAGGCTGAGCCACTGAGCCTGGTGGGAACTGTTTCTTAATTATTGCATGAGCCACATTTTGAATAGTGATTAAATTCACACTAACTAAAAGATTAGATGTTTCAAGGTTGTTTATTTAAACAATTATTCTCTTAAGTAAAAGGTCCCACTCCTGAAAGGAATAGTGTGTATAATATTAGGCAGAAGTTCCTTGTCTTTACAAGGAATTTCCATTATTTATGGAGTGGTGGATTCAGATTACACAGGAGAAATCCAGGTGCTTCTTGCTCCCCCTAACACAACTGTGCAGTTTAACAAAGGCCAAAAGAATAGCCCATTTGCTGCTCTTGCCTTATCACAAAGCAGGAAAAACTTTAACCTGCCTAGAGGTGACCCTGGATTTGACTCTAGTGATGTTGCTTTTTGGGTTCAGGAGGTTACTAATTCTAGACCTCTAAAAGATTTATTTATACAAGGAGTTAAAATTACAGCCTTGTTAGACACAGGAGTCAATGTTTCTTGTATTGCTTGGAAATATTGGCCTGCCTCATGGCCAACTCATATGACTCCTTCGGGAATTATAGGCATTGGTCAAATACCCTCAGTAGCCAAAAGTTCACAGATTTTAAATTGGACAGATAATGAGACTTTAGGAATTTTTGCCCATGTGTTATTCCATCTATCCCCTTTACATTATGGGAAAGAGATATTCTCTCACAAGTGGGCACACTTTTGTATAGCTCCAATGATAAAGTCTCAGCACAAATGCTGCAGATGGGCTATGATCCCTTTAAGGGACTTGGTAAAGACGAACAGGGAATACAAAAACCTGTTCGAGTGAATGAAAAAACAGATCAAGCAGGCATTGGCTATTCAAGTTTACCCTATAGGCCATTGTTGTTAAGGTTGCAGGTAATTAAGCCAGTTTTGGGTAAAACAATGGCCTATACCATCTAAGAAGCTTAAGGCAGCAAAAGATTTGGTAAAACAGCAGCTAAAAGCTGGCCTATAATCGTCATAAAGAAAAAATAAACAAAACATAAATACTTAGAGTTATGCATAAAGTGTAAATGCAGATGTATTCTCCTTTACATTAATGAGAAGGAACTTGAAAAATATGTTGACAGGTACTTGGAGGATGGTAATTCACAAAGAGTTTTTTCACATATAATTCATTATAAAATTAAATAGGAATTTATTTTAAGTGCATTTAAGTTACATTTTTTCTCATACAAATTTATCTTATCCACAACTTTATACAGTATATCAATTGAATAAAGCAGGGAGGAAAATGAGAACAAAGAAGATTAATGAGCATGAGAAAATCAGTGGGAAGACTTTCAAATTGAGTATGAAAGCCTACAGATTATAAATACTGCCATGGAAGAATTTATCCTGTCTAATGACTGTAGTTCTATCATTTCATTTTAAAAGTATGCCCTTGAATCCTCAGCCAAAATAAGTAATGTTAGTGCCATGGAGAATGAATTGATGAGGAAGCAATTTTATAACTCTAGGGCATGGCTAAAATTTAATATGGCAAGCACTAGAAAACATAGCATTCTGATTAAGGATCATCTGGATTGGTTTTCTTGGTCAGTTAAATTATCCTGAGCTATCTCATTACTGGGAGATGCTCACATGAGATGAGAAACCGCAGTCTGTGAGAAACGGAAACAATGGGTCCCTAGAGTCGGCCATGCCTGTCATACTCTCAGAACTTCATACTTAGATCATCAAAGTCCCTGCTAGTGGACCATGCCAAACAACAAAGAAGGGAGGAGGGAATGGGCCTTCAGTTCCTGAACTCAACCTGGTGGTCTCAGGGTCCACAACCTGCCTGGAACCCTAATGCTCAGGCAGGCCTCCACAGCTGGCTCCCAACACATCCACACTAAGAGGGTTAGTCACTGTGACATTAACAATAGTGATGAGTCTGTCATTGGGCCACCCATCATGAAGAAGGACTAATAACTGGGAAAACCATCACAGAGAATTGTCTTGCATTTATGCACCCATCACTGAGGAGGTGTAGTCACTGGGCACTCAGCAGAAAGAAGAGCCGGTCACTTTGACATCCCTCACAGCTATGGATCAGCCAGAAGGGCACCCATCACAGAGGAAAGCCAGCCACTGAGAACCCTATCACCAAGGAAGGGCAGTCACTGAGGCACCCATAAGAGAGGAGGGCCAATCATTAGGGGACTGACAATGTAGCAGGGCAGGTCATGGTGGTACCACTCACAGATGCGGGATAGCCAGGGGTGCACCCAACATAGCAGATTGCTAGTCGCTGTGGCATCCATAAAAGATCAGGACCAGTCACTTGTGTCTCATTATGACTGAGGGTCAGTCATTTGGACAACCTCATAGTTGAAAGATAGTCACTGGGTTAACTATTGTGGTGGAGGGTTAGTCAATGGTGCATCAATCACAAAAGGGGAACAGTAACTTAGACACCCATAACAGAAGATAACTAGTCACTGGGGCATCCATTGTAGTGTAGGCCTGACACTAAGATAACTATTACAAAAAGGGAAGAGTCACTGAAGCACTCATCACAGAGAAGGGCAGTCACTGGGACACCCATCAATGAGGAGGTCAAACAACAGAAAGGAGAGTCAGACGTTGGGACACCCATCACAGAGAAAGAACAATCTTTGGAGCCCCAGTTACAGAGGAAAACTATTCACTGGGACACATATCAGTGAAGATGGGTAGACACTGAGGTAACCATCATAGAGGATGATCAGTCTCAGAGGTTACCCATTACAAAGGAGGGCTAGTCATTGAGGTATCCTTCACAGAGGAGAGCCAGAAAGGAGCACACATTATGGAAGAGGGCCAATTACTAGGCACCCATCATACAGGAGGACAAATAATTACAGCACTTAAAACATAGAAGAGTATAACCCTGGGGCACCCATTTTGAGTACAGTCAGTCACTGGACCACAAATCACAGATGTAGGCTAATCACTGGCACACATATTATGGAGGAACCCCATTCACTTGGAATCCCATAGCAGAAGAGGACCAGTCTCTATGGAATCCATTATGGAGGAAGGCCAATAAATGGAGCACCTTCATTAGAGTTGAAGGTTTATCACTGGAGTATCCATCACAGAAGAGAACAAGTCACTGGGCCACCCATAACAGAGAAGAGCCAGTCATTGTGGAAGCCATCACAGAAGAGGCTAGTCAGTGGGTCACCATCACAGTGGAGAGACAGTCTATGGAGTACCCATCACTGTTGAGGGTAATTACAGAGAATAGTTTGTTGAGCACAAATTACAGAGAATAGTCAGACACTGGTGCTCCAATCACAGAGAAGGATCAGGTAAGGACTTACTAAGCAAAGAGGAGGAGCAGTCACTGAGACACTCATCAGAAAGGAGGACCAGTCACTAGGATAACTATTACAGAAAAGAAACAGTCACTGAAGCACCCATCACAGAGGAAGGGCAGTCACTGTGACACCCAACATGAGGAGGGGAAGTCACTATGGCACCCATCACAGACAAGGTATAGTCAATGGGGGAATGCATCACAGAAGTGGGCTAGTCATGGGGATATCATTCACAGGGAAGGGCCTGTCACTGGCCACCTAACATAGAAGAGGACCAGTCCCTGGGGCACAAATTATAGAGGATGCTCAGTCACTGAGACATTTATCACAGAGGTGAGCCAGTCATTGGGGAACCCATCACTGAGAAGGTGATGTGACTGGGAAACTTATTACAATACATTATGGGACACCCTTCACTGAGGAGGATAAGTCACTAGAGAACACAAAATGGAGACCAATCTCTGGGGCAGAGATCTCTGAGGAAAGTTAGTCACTGAGGTTCACGTCACAAAGGAGGATCAATCACTGGGTCAATTTTCACAGAGGAGAGCCAGTCACTTTGAAACCCACCACAAAGGAGGAACAGTCACAGGGACACTGATTACAGAGAAGAGTACGTCACTGGAGCACTGATCAAAAAGTAGTGCCAATAAATGAGGCATGAAACACAGATTATAGATGGTCACTGAGGCACGCATCACAGAGGAGAGTCTGTTACTGGGACCTCTATCACAGAGGAGGCTGTTTCACTAGGGGACACATTACAGAGGGTAGCCAATCATTGAGGCACTCACACAGAGAAGGATGTCATTGGGATAGCTATTCTAGAAAAGGGCCAGTCCATGCAACACCCTTAACAGAGGAGGACCAGTCAATGAGGCACAAATCACAGAGAAGCAACAGTAACTTGGGCACCCAGGGCAGAGTATGAAACACAGATTATAGAGTCACCCATTACAGATGCAGACTAGTCATGGAGCTACCCCTCACAGAGGAGGGATGTTCACTGGGCCAACTGCACAGAAGAGAACTAGTCACAGTGACAACAATAACACAGGAAGGTTAGTCACAGTACATCCATTTTGGAGGAATCCCAGTTACTTGAACAGCCATCTCAGAGAAGGGCAAGTCACTGCAACAAGCATCAGTGAGGAGAGCCATTCACTGGGACACCAATTACAAAGGAGGACTTGTCACTGGGGCATCCAATATGGAGGAGGCCAAATTACTGAGACACACATCACAGAGGAATGTTAGTCACTGGGATATCCATTAGAGAGGATGACCAAACACTGGGGATTAAATCACTGAGGAGTTACTCTCCCTGAGGCATCCATAATGGAGGAGGGCTAGTCATAGAGGCACCAATTATGTAGAAGACCCAATCACTGGGGCACCTATTACAGAAAAAAATACTAGCCACTGGGGCACCCCTAACATACAAAGTCAGTCACCGGGTCATTTTTCACAGAATAGGGTCAGTCCTTGGAGTACCCATCATAGAGGAGGAACAATCAAAGGCGCACCAATAATAGAGAAGACTCATTCACTGAGGCATGCATTACAGAGAAGAATCAGCCACTGAGACACACATCACAGAGTACAGTGAGTCCGTGGGGCACATATCACAGAGAAGAGCCAATAACTTGGCCACCCACCTCAAAGAAGGCCAGTCATTGTGAGACCCAGAACAGAGGAGGTCCAGTCAATGGGGTAACCATCTCAAAGTATGACCATTCATGGGTGCACTGGTTACAGAGGAGAATCAGTCACTGGGGCGTTCTAGTCAATGAGGCACTAAACACAGAGTAAAGAGAGTCACTGAGCCTGTCACTGGAGCATTCATCACAGAGGAGGGTCAGTCATTCAGATGGCTATCACAGGAGAGGGCCAGTCCTTGGAGCACAAGCAGAGAGGAGGGCCAATCACTGGGGCACATTAAGAGAGAAGCAATAGTCACTTAGACACATAACAAAGGAGGATCAGTCACTGAGACACTCGTCACAGAGGTGGACTAGTCACGGACTGACTCATCACAGAGGCAGGGCATTCACTGGAATACCAAAACAGAAGAAGCCTAGCCACAGTGGCAACAATAGAAGAGGATGGCTAGTCACTGAGTCATCCTTTTTGGAGAAAGCCCAGTTACTTTGAGAACTATCACAGAAAATGGTCAGTCACTGACGCAATCTTCATTAAAGAGAGTAATTCACTGGGACACAAAATACAGAACATTTGTCACTGGGGCACGCAATGTGGAGGAGGCCCAAATACTGGGACACCCATCACGGAGGAGTGTTAGTCATCAGGGTATCCATTATGGAAGATGATCAATCACTGGGGAATAACTCACCAAGAAGATACAGTCTCTGAGGTACTCATAATGAAGAGGGGCTAGTAACTGAAGCACCCATTACATAGGTTCCCCAGTCACTGGAGCATCTATCACAGAAAAATCTTGCCAATGGGACACCTGTTTCTGAAGAGGGTTAGTGACTGAGGCATCTTTTACAGATGATGGCCAGTACCTGGGGTGCACATGCAAGAGGATAGACAGTCAAATGGGCACAAATTAGAGGAGTCCTGATAACTGGGGCATATATTACAAAGGAGAGCCAGTCACTGGGACACCCACCACAGATGAAAGTCACTCCTTGGGCCATGTATCAAAGTGGAGGGCTAGTAGCCGGGACACCAAATATGGAGGAGGACCAAACTTTGGGCTATCAATCACAGAAGAGGTGCAGTCAATGGAGTACATATTAAGGGGAAGACTGAGTCACTGGGGCACACATTATGGGGGAGGACCCAAAAGTGGAGTAACCATCAAATAAGAGAACTAATCATTGTGGCACCCACTATGGAGGATGATAGGTTACTAGGTCACCCATCACAGAAGAATGTTGGTCTGAGGCACATATTACAGAGGATGACCAGTCATTGGGGCTGCAATCACAGAGTAGTCACACTCACTAGGCCATCCATCACAGAGGAGGGCTAGCCACTAAAACACCCATCATATATGAAGGTCAATCACTGCCTTCAATCACAATGCACCAATTGCAATGGAGGTACGGTTAATGTGTCACATAATATGGAGGAGGCCCTGTCACTAGGACATCTACCACAAAGGAGAGTCAGTCATTGTGGTGCCCATTATGGAGAATGCCTAGCAAGTAGGACACCCATAAAGAGGAGGGAGAGTCACTTGATCAATCATTATAAAAGAGTGAAAGTGATTGGGCACCAGTCACAGAGGAGGCCCCGTAAAGGGTGCATCCATAATGGATGCCAGCCAGTAATTTGCACAAATATATGGAGGATGTGCAGTCACAGGGGAACTGATCACATAGGAAGACTGGTCACTAAGGGCACCCATCACAGAGGAGGACAAGTAACTGGGGCACCCATTTTGGATGATGGCTCATCACTGGTAACCCACAACAAAGGTGGAATACTCACTGGGACATCAATTATGGAGGAGAATTAGTCACTTGGACAATCATCACACATGAGGGCCATTCACTAGGGCACTCATCACACAGCAGGGTCGCTAACTGAGGCACTCATCACAGAGGAAGTTCAGTCTCTGAGGCAAACAGCATAGATAAAGGCTATTCAATGGGCCAACCATTACAGAAGAACCAGAAGAACTATTTACTGGGTGAACCATTACAGAAGAGTCTCAAATCATGGAGAAGGGCTAATCACAGGAACACCCATTATAGAGAGTGCCTAGTCACTGTGGCACTCATCACAAAGGAGGATGAGTCACAAAGGTACCCACTGTTTTTAGTCAAAGTCTCACTCTGTTGCCCAGACTGGAGTGCAGTGGCATGCTCATGGCCACCATAGCATCGACCTGATGGGCTCAGAATATTCTTCTGCTCAGCCTTCAAATTAGCTAGATCTACAGGCATGTGTCACCATGACCAGATAATTTTTTGATCTATTGTATAGATGAGGTAACACAAAGTTGTCCATGGGGTACCCATTACTGATTAGGCCGAAAGTGGGACACCTATCAAAGAGGAGGGAAATTCACTAGTTCAACCATAATGGAGGAGCACCAGTCAATGGGGCACTTATCTTAGAAGAGACCCAGTCACTGAGGCATCCATAAAAGAGGAGGTCTGTCACTGGGACACACATTGTAGAGGAGTCCAGTCACTGGTGAATCTGTCACAGAGGAAAGAAAGTCCCTGATACCCACAGAGGAAAGTCAGTCACTTGGGCACTTATTACAGAGGAGGGCTAGTAACTGATATACCAATTATAAGTTCTGAACATACATCACAGAAATGGCTTAGTCACTGGGGTGCCCAATTGGTGGGGGTCCCTCACTAGGGCACCAACCACAAGGAGGCCCAGACAACAGGGTGTTCATTATGGGGGTGGCCAAGACACTAGGACCCTCATCACAGATGAGGGCCAGTCACTGGGGCACCCATGATGTAAAAGACCCAGAAGCTGGGACATCAATCACAGAGGATTGTTATTCATTGGGGCACCCATATGGAGGATGCCCAGTTAGTAAGCCACCTATCACAGAATAGGGCTAGTCACTGCAGTATACATTACAGAGCATGGCCAGTAATTGGGGTACCAATCACAGAGGAGGCCCAGATGCTACATTACCTATTATGGAGGATGTCCTCTGTCTGTGACTCTAATTATAGAGGAGAGCAATTCATTGGGTAATCTATCATATATTCAGGACAGTCCCCGAGGCACCAATCACAGGAAAGTACCAGTAATTTGGGTGCACATAATGGAGGAAGCCCACTCTCAGGGACACCAGTCACAATGCAGGACCCATCAATGTGTCACCCATTATGGAGGAGACCCAGGATTTGGGATACCTATCACAGAGGATGTTTTGTCACTGGGTCAACAATGAAGGATATGACGAGAAACTGGGCACCTATCACAGAGGAGACCCAGTCACAGGGCCACTCATAATGGAGGAAGACCAGTTCCTGGTGCACCATTATGGAGGACATCTTATCACTGGGACATCGTTTGCAGAGGAGGGCCATTTACTGGGACACTCTTCACAGAGGAGCGGCATTCACTGAGGCACACATCTTAGAGGAGGGCCATTCACTAGGGCACATTTAACAAGGAGTTCAGGCACTGTGGAACCCATCAAAGTAGAATACTATTTCCGGGGGCACCTATCAGAGAAGAGAGCCAGTTACTGGAGGAACCATCACAGAGGGGAGCCAATTACTAGGACAACCATCACAGAAAAGAGTCAGCCCCTGAAGCACTATCACAGAGAAGGGAGATCCACTGAGGCATCTATCACAGAGAATGGCCAGTCACAGAAAGCACCCATTAGGAGGTGCTTAGTCACTGGGACTTTGAATACATAGGTGGTCCAATAACTGTAGCAGCCATGACATAGTAGGGAAAATCAGTGTGGTACCCAACACAGAGGATAATTTGTCACTGGGGCATTTTCCGTCATGGAGTGTCAGTCACTGGGCCAGCCATTATATAGGAAGACCAGTCACTGGGCCGTCTATTACAGAGGACAGTCAGTCATGGGGGCTTCCATCACAGAGGGGTTAGTTATTGGGGTTCCCATCACAGAGGAGGGCTAGTCACTGGTACATCAATTATGTAGGAGGCCCAGTTACTGGAAGTTCCATCACAAATAGGGGCCAGTCACTGGGGCACCCATTATGAAGAAGGCTCAGTAAGATGGACACTTATCACAGAGGAGGGCTATTAACTGGGACACTGATTATGGTAGAGGGTCAGTCACTGGGCACCAATAATAGTGTAGACACAGTCATTTGGGCACCTATATTCGAGGAAGATTGGTCACTGTGGTAGCAATATGAAGAAGGCCCAATCACTGTGGCATTGATCTCAGAGGAAGTTCAGTCACTGGGGCACCCATCACAGAGGAAGGCCAGTCACAAAGGCACACATCACTGAGGAGTACTAGTCACTGAGACACCCATTACAGAAGAAGGCTTGTCACTGTGGCACACATCATAGAAGTGGGCCAGTCACTGTGTCACAAATCATGGAAAAGTGTCATTTACTGAGACTCCCATTACAGAAGAGAATGAGTCACTTGATCTTCCATCACACAAGAAGGCCAGTCATTGGGGCACCCATCAGAGAGTAGTGCCAGTTTCTGAAGCACATAAGGTGTAGCCCAGTAACTGACTCTTTACTGTGAAAGGTATCTCAATGATTGGGTTTCTTCCATCATAGGTGCTCAATTGACTGGACCTCCTTCTAATTGGATGCCACAATGAATAGCCAACCTCTGTGATTGGTTACTCAATGACTGGGCCTTCTCTTTTATAGGTTCCCCAGGTATGTTCTCCTCTGTGGTAGTTGTCCTATTGACTAGCCCTCCTCCCTAATGTATGCCCAAGAACCACCCCTCCTCTATTATGGGTGTCACAGTGACAAACCCACCTTTGTGAAGGATGTCCCAATCACTAGTCCTTTTCTTTGAATAGTACCCCCATGACTACCCCACCTCTGTGATGGTTGCTCCAATCACGGCTCTACTTGGTTATTATTGCACCCTTTTCTGATGGGTGCCTCATTAACTAGCCCATGTCAGTGATGACTACCAAACTGAATTTGCATCCTCTGTCATGGCTGCCCCAATTACTAGCTGTCCTCTGGGATCAGAACCCCATTGACTGTGACCCTTCTACAGAGTGTCCCAATGACTGGGCCTCATCTGTGATTGGTACCTCAGTAACTTTCCAACATGTTGTGTGCTTCAGTGATTAGCTCTTATTTATGATTGGTACTTCAGTGAGTAAACTTCTTTTGTGATGGATACCCAAGTGACTCACCTTCCTCTATAAAATTTACACCACTGACAGGCACACCCCTGTGATTGGTGTCCCATTGGCTGACTCTCATCATTGATGTGTGCCCAGTGATGGCTGTCCCATTAATTGGCCCTCCTTTGCGATGGGGTTCTCGGTGAGTGTCCTTCTGTGTTGGTTGCCTCATTGACTAGGCCTACTTTGTGATTGGTGTTACAGTGACTGATGCTAATTTGTGATAGTTGCCTCAGTGACTGACCATCCTCTGTAATAGGTGTCCTATAAACTGTGTTTCCTCTGTGATGGGTGCCTAGGCGACTAGCCCTCCTCTGTGATATCTGTCCCAGTGACCGGACTTCTTCCAAATGGTGCCACTGTGATGATCACTCCTCTCTTTTTGGCGAGTCTGTGACTAGCCCTCTTGTGTGATAAGTGCTCATGTTAATGTGTCTTTTCTGTGATGGCTTGCCCAGTCACTTGTACTCATCCATAATGGATGCCCTATTATGTGATTGGTGCCTCAGTGAGTGACTCTCTCCTGTGATGGGTGTAACAGTGACATGCTCTCCTCTGTAATGGTTGTCTCAGTGACTGAATCTGATCCATAATGGATATCCATAATGGATACACCAGAGACAGTGACTAGATCTACTCCATAATGGGTACACCAGTGAATGGCCCACTTCTGTGATGGTTGCCCAATTTATTGGTCTTCCTGTGATTGGTGCCACAGAGATAATCTCTTTTTTGTGATAGGAGCCCCCATTGACAGGACCTTCTCTATAATGAGCACCCCAGTGACTGGGCCTCCTGCCTTATTTGTGCACCAGTGACAGGGTCTCCATAATATGTGCCCATGTTGGAGTGATTTAACCTCCAAAATAATTGTTGCATCATTGACTTCCTCTTTCTGTGAAGGTTGTCACAACTACTGGTGCTTTGCCATGATGGGTGCCTCAGTGACTGGCCCCCCTCTGTTATGAGTGACCCAGTGACTAGGCCTTCCACAGTGATGGTTGTCCCAGTGATTGTCCCTCCTCTGAGAAGACTTTTTCAGGGACTAGCCAATCTCTTTGATTTGTGCCCCAGAGATGGTACCTTCTCTGTGATATTTGTCATAGTGATTGGCTTTCCTGTGTGATGGGTGCCTCAGTGATGGGTCTTCATCTAATATCAGTGACACAGAGTCTGGTCCTTCTCTGTGGTGAATGTCCCAGTGACTTGTTCTCCCCTGTTATTAGTGCCCCAGTTACAGGTCTCCTCTGTGATGGTTGCCATGCCTACTGGTCCTCCTTTATGATAGATGCCTCAGTAATTTGTCATCCTCTGTTATGGGTGTCCCATTGAATCCTCCTCCTCTATAAAGAATTACCTAAGGACTGGGCCTTGTTTGTGATGGTTGCCACAGTGACTGACTGTCCTTTGTGATCAGTGACCCAGTGACTTGTTTCTTCTGTAATGGGTGCCCCAGTGAGTGGCATTCCTCAATAATGGGTGTCCCAGTGCCTGGCCCTCTACTAGAAGGGTGTCTCAATGACTGACACTCCACAATTCGTTCCTCATGGAATGGGCCTCCTTTATGTTGGGTGCTCCCATTCCTGGGCCAACTATTTGATTTGTGCCCCTATTACTGGCTGTCTTCTGTGAATGGTGCCTCACTCACTCTGTGTTGAATGCTGCATTGTCTGCTAATCCTCTGTGATGGGTTCCACAATTACTGGCTTTCCTCTGTAAGCAGTGCTGAGTTACTGGCCCTCATCTGTGTTGGATACTTCCCTGGTATCCTCTGTGATGAGTAACCGTTGACTGGCTCTCCAATGTGATAGTTAAACAAGAAATGGGTAGAGAAAGACTAGGCAGACAAGTGGGACCTCTGGTAATTTTGTAGTGAATTTCCAGCAGTGTTCTCAGGTTTAACTTTGGTAAACAAGTTCTCTGTGAGCCTCTCAAGCTAGAGCTTAATTACTCACTGCTGGAATTAAAAAGTAACCAAATCAGCTCACCATTAGAGCCCTACCTCCTGCTAATTGGTCCTTAATACTGATCATTTAGAACAGCTACAGTTCACAGCTAGTGCTAGCATTTGTCTTGGACTTGGGGCCATATAAGCAACAGATTTTTTACCACAATGGGCAACACCATCGGGTCCCCTACCACTGGGGGAACTACTCTGTCTTCTCAATCAATCCTGATTACTCACTTTCTGGCTGTCTATGTCCTTCATTTATCTGGGGCATGAGACAAGAACCCTGATTATGAAAAGCTGCAGAAGATTGTCAGAGTCAAAAAACTGTGCACCCCGTATGCTGCCGTGCTAGCTGACAGAGCAGGCTGCACCAGGAGACCTGTCAGAAGAAGGTGAGACTCCTAAGCTGAGACACCCAGGAGGACATCTTTGCCAGCTCACTGAACCAGCAACACTCTCAGGGCTTGACTTGCCAGCCCACTAGAGCTAACATCCCAGGGGCTAGGTTTGCCAGTACACTGAATCACAACACTCTCATGGCTTGACTTGCCAGTCCATTAGAGCTGACACTACCAGCACTAGACTCACAAGCCCCTTGATGACTCTCTGGAACTTCGCTGTCCCATTGATCTGACACTCTCAAAGTCCTGACTAACCTGAAAAATCTGCATCAATTTTGGCACCCACTGCGGGGCTTGACGGAAGGGTGAGTTAATCCGAAGCTATCTATTTACTTTCATTTCCGAGTATCTTCTTCCTGAAGTTTTTTTACTCTGTCTAAAGAACAAATTACCAGGGCTTTGCTAGTCAGTTAAAAGCAAATAGCATGGCTGCCAGTCTACAATATACAGAAGGCAGACTTGCTGGAGAGGACTTGGACAATCCCCCATAACTCTCAGGTTTTGTTAATGTTGGTCCTGATGTGATCCAGTTTCTTTTCATGGAGGTCTAGCTGTCTCATGGAATTGGAAAAAATTCTAGAGTAATTGAGGATATCTGGCAAAGCCTACACCTACACCTTGGTGTTACCTGAAGGCTTCCAGGCTGACTCCAATTCCCGACAGCCCAACAAGGTGTCAGTAGAAGGCTTCCAGTCTCTGCTATCACATTTTTTCCAACATTTTCTATCACATTTCCTCTCCTCGGGATTGCCATGGGTACTACTGCTACTTGGTGCTTCGTGACATGGGTGATTTAGTAGCTTAGGGAGTTAGCATTACGAGATAGTACTGGTAACAAACTTGATCCTTGTTGAATAAGAGCTCAAAACAAGGTGTGTTCACTGGTACATGAGGTGGAAGGTAGGAAGGATTGGTTTCATTCTTTTTTATGTTGGGAAGCATTGTAATTGGCAAGAATGAGAAACTGCTTTATACAAAGAATTTAAGTTTGATGTAGTTGGGTTCCTACATTTGGGGACTCTATAGGTAGATAAATGTTGAATGAATGTGGACTCGTCCCTCTGAGGACACTGTGCCTGATCTTCACATGCTGAATGTGCAGATTTTATCTTCATGTTAAAAGGCCAGGTTGACTGTGGGTTTAGGCTTTTGGAAGATATCAGAGTCTATCTCAAAAAATCCTGTACTGGCATTTAATATCTCCATATTTGTAGACCTTGTTATGAAAGTAATCGGAATGTTGTAAACTAGCTCAAACCATGGACCTCCTGGCCAGGGGTTTATGGAAAGTCCCAGATAAGCTCCCTCTTTTTCAAAATCCTGCTCCTAGGCCCAATCATTACTCTTATAAGGAGGAATGCTAGGTTTGAGGAAGCCAGAGGTACAGTCAACAGCACATAGGACAGGTATTAATGCACAACGGAGTTACTACCATTATACGTGGTTAGAAATCATGCTTGCATTCAAGGGGATGCCATGAGCAGAGAAGGAAAGGAAAGTGAGAGGATGATCTCCTTTCTCTGATCCTTATTCATGAACGTTGGTTGGAGAAGAAATATCTTTCTATCACCTCTCTCCAGATGAGTAACAGGCCATCTGGCTATCTGCAGTGTGCACTCAAGAGTATATCCTGGGACATAGGAGTTCTTTGATAATCAGAGTTTAGGCATCTCAAATTCTTTTTTACCCATGCACGACTGAACTATAAGCTACAGAATGGAGAATCCTGTCTTTCAGAGTGAAGAATCAACCATAATAAAATCGTGCAGCTAGACTGTTTCTGTACATGCCAGGGCAAATGATCTGATGTCTCATATGTGCAGGCTTTATTCACATTACAAGAAAATCTGGACCTTTGTCAATGCTGTAGAATCGATTCCGCCCTCCTAGCAGTCATCTCAAGGGAAGGTTACTGTGGACTGGGGATGCCAACCCCAAAGGCGCCAAGGGGCAAGGCATCTCATGAGGCCACTTCACCTGGTCCATCTTTCCCTTCTTATTCATGTCCTCCTTGTACCTCAAACCATCTCCACCCTAAAACACCTAATTCTACAACTCTGACATTACTTATGCCCTTACAAGAGATGGCCCTAGTAAGGTACAGGTACCCTTTTCCCTATGAGACTTGAAATAAATCAAGGACTATCTTGGAAGTTTCCCTGATGACCCTGACTAGTGTAAAGATACATTGCAGAATTTAATGCAAGTATTATGTTGCTTTTAGGCCAGACCCTAATGGTCACTGATAAGCAATCCTGCAAGTGGCAGAGAGGTTTGGAGATGAACCTGGCATTTTTTATTGTGACAGAGAACAGAGGAGTCCAATACAATAGGCACATTTGCTGTGGGACCCTGATAGCGACTTGGGAGAATGGAGGACAAAACATTTCCTGATGTGCATACTGGGTAGCTTCAGAACTAAACCTCTTAATTATTCCAAGTTAGCCATGATAGACCAAGGTGTTGATGAGAATCCCTCAGCTTTTCTGGAAAGGCTCAGAGAGGCTTTGATTAAACACACATCCCTAGAATCCGAATCAGTTGAAGTGCAACTAATCTTAACAGACAAGGTTATTACTCAGGCAGTTCCAGATATCAAGAGGAAGCTGCAGAAACAGGACAAAGGACCAAATAGTGCTTTAGAGCACCTCCTGAAAGTGGCCTCTTCAGTCTTTTATAACATGATAAGGAGGAGGCAAAGGAAAAGGAGAGGAGATACACGACAAAGGCAAGAGTTCTAGTAGCAGCCTTAGGTATATACAACACCCAGAATTCTCAAGGCATACCTTCTAACTGCTATGGATGCAGCAAGGCAAAACTTTTAAGAATTAATAGGGTGCTGACATGGATGGCTGCAGAACCAGAGGAACAAAAGTGGCATCTCAATTGGCAGTCACCTCTAGTGACAAAACTTCAACAGTCTATCAGAGACCTGGTAACAACTGACCTGCTAAGAGAATGGTATCTATAGTCATAGGTACAATTTGTGGCAGTACTAGAAGCCTGGTTTCACATAAAGGCCTAAACATCCAGGACCTTGTCCACTGTGGAGGCAAGAAAGAGTCATTGGAAAGCAGGTACACTGTCTTCTGAAGGGAGAACAGAACACATAGCTCAGGAATGATGGTCATTGTAATTAGTATTCCAGTGACTGGGTCTTCTCCAGAATAAGTGCTGCAATGACTGGCCCTCCTCCAAAATGGTTCTCCAGGTGTCTTTCACTCCTCCTTTATGCAATTACCACCTACTGGACCTCCTCTATAATAGGTTCTCCAGTGACTGACCCTCCTTTCTGAAGAATGTCCCAGTGACTGGCCTTTCTCCATAATGTGTCCTCATGACTGGACCTCCTATGAGATTGGTGCCCCAGAGACCTGCCTTCATATACCATGGGTGCCCCAATGACTGGTCTTCCTCTCTAATGGTTGTAATAGTGAGTGCTTCTCCTTTATGGTTGGTGGACTTGTGACTGGGCTTCCTGTGATTAGTGTCCCAATGACTGGGCATCATCTGTAATGCGTGCATCAAAGACTGACTAGACTTCTTCTGTGATGGGTGTCTTAGTAACTGAACTTTTCCAAAATTGGCACGCTGGAGAATGGCCCTCTTCTGTGATCTAGTTTCCCAATGACTTGGCCTCTCTTGTGATGAGTACCTGCTTTTGATGGGTTCCCTAGCTAATGGACCTTCTCTATGTAGAATGACTCAGTGACTGGGCCTCCTCTGTGAAGAGTGTCCCATTGAATCCCTCCTCTAAAATGTGACCTGGCATCTGCATCTTGTTTGTGATGGGTGGTCCAGTGATGGGGCATCCTTTGTGATTGGTGCTCCATTAACTGGTTAGCCTATTTCATAGGTGCTTCAGGTATTGTCACTCCTGTGTGATGGATGCCTCAGTGACTGGCTGTCCTTTGTGAATGGAGAACCACTGACAGGCTCACCTCTGTTATGGGTACCCCTGTTATTGGTACTCCTCCATAATGTGATCTACACAGACAGGATTTCCTCTATGTTGGGTGCCCCACTTACTGGGCCTACTCTGTGATTGGAGTCCCAGTGATCAGCTCTAATTGGTTAAGGATGCTTCAGTGACTGTTTCTTCTTTGTGTTTGATGCTTCATTGACTGACTTTCCTCTGTGATGGGTACCCAAGTGACTACCTCTCCTCTGTCATTGTTTCTCAGTGACTGGTCCTCACCTGGACCTCATTGAATGTCCCCCCGTGGTGGGTCCCCATTGACTGAACCTCCACTGTGATAGGTGTACAATTTACTGACCTTTTTGATGAGGGCCACAGTGGCTGGCTCTCCTCTGTGATGAATGTCTCTGTGATTGGCTCTCTTCTGTGATGGGTACTCCAGTGACTAGCCCTCCAACATAATGGGTTTCAAAGAGACTAGCCCTCCTCTGCAATGGGAGTCTTATTGACTTGGCCTCCTCATTAATAGGTGTCCAAGTGACTAACCACCCTCTGCGAGTTGTGTCCCAGTGAGTGACCCTCCAAAATGGTGTCACTGTGACTAACCCTTTTCTGAGATAGATGCTGCAGTGAATGGCCCACTTAGGTTATGGGAGCTCCAGTAATAAGCCCTCATCCATAATGGGTGCCCCAGATTCTGGCTCTCTGCTCTGATGAGTGCATCAGTGACTAGCCCTCTTCTGTGTTGCATGCTCCTGTGACTGAACCTCTTCTGTGATCAGTGCTCTAGTGATTGACCCTCCTTCTAAAGGGTACCCAAGTGACTGAGCCTCCTCTGTGATGGGTGCCTCAGTGATTGGTCCACATCTCTGATAGGTACCTTAGATATGGCTGTCCTCTGACATGGGCGTCTCAGTGACTGGATCCCATCTGAGCTGGCTGTCCTAGTGCCTGACTCACATTGATGATGGGTGCCCCAATGTATGGCTCACTTGTGGATGGGTGCTCCAGGGATTATCCTTCATCTGTGATGGGTGTCCTATTGAATTTCCTTCTTCTGTATTTTGTGTCCCAGTGATTGGCATTCTACATAATGGAGGGTCCAGTGACTAGCCTTTCTTTGTGATGTGTGCCCTAGTGACTGGCCTTCCTCTGTGGCGACTGCCCCAGTGACTGCCCCTCCTATATAATGGGAAGCCCAGTCACTTTCTCTCTTTTGTGATGGGTACCCCAGGAACTGGCTCTCCTCTATAATGACTGCACTAAGGACTGGCCCTCCTCTGTGATGACTGCCCCAGTGTTTGGCAGTCTTTTATAATGGGATCTCCAGTTACTGGCTCTTCTGAAATGGGTTCATCAGTGACTTGCCCTCCACAGTGATGACTTCCCCAATGAAATGTCCTCTATAATGGGAATCCTAGTGACACATTTTCCTTTGTAATGGGTGTTTCATTTACTAACCTTCCTCTATATTGGGTGCCTCAGTTACTCACTTTCCTCTGTGATGGGTTCTCCACTGACTGGATGTCCTCTATAATGAGTGCCATAGTGATTGCCCTCCTCTCAATTCAGTCCCAAACAGACTGGCTCTCTTTCATAATGGGTGTCTCAGTGACTGACGCTCCGGTGTGAAGACTGTCCCAGTGACTAGCCCACTTTCATAATGTCTGTACCAGTGACTGACTCTCCTCTGGGATGAGTTCATCAGTGATTAGACCTCTATAGTCATTGCAGTCATAGTTATTGCTCTCCTCCCTATTGAGAACGTCAGTAACTGGATTTCTTATGCAATGTATGCTTCAGTGACTAGCCCTCCTCTCTACTGTGTGTCTCAGTTACTAACTCTCCTCTGTGATCGATCAGATCCTTACTGACTGAGAATCTTCTGTAGTAGGTGCCACAGTGACTTTTCTTCTCTATTCAGTGCCCCACTGACTGGTGCACCTTCAGAATGGGTGCCCCACTGAATGACCCTACTCTTTGATACATGTCCCCTGACTTACCCTCCTCTGTGATTGGTACTCCAATAACTAGATCATCCTCTGCCATGTGACTGGGCTTCTCTGTCATAGGTGCCTCATAGACTATCAATCCTCTGTGATATGTGCCCCAAAGCTTGGGACTTCTCTGTGATTGGTGCCCATTGAATAGCCATTCTCTGATGGGTGCTACCATTGGTAGGCATGCTCTGTGAAGGGTGACCCAGTGATTGCTTTCCTCAATGATTGGTGCCCCATTGGCTGACCATCTCCCTACTGGTTGCCCCAGTAGTGGCCATCCTGTATGATGCCACAGGGACTGGACCTCCTCTTTGATGGGTGTCCCAGTAACTGATTCTCCTCTATGATGAGTGTCTTAGTGAATGGCTGTCATCTGTAAGGGGGTCTTCAGTGACTGTACTCTGTCATGGATGTTCCACCTTCTAGCACTTCTCAATAATACCCTTATCTACAATGGGACCCCAGTGGCTGGTCCTGCTTTGGATGAGTGTTTCAAGAACTGAGACTCTTCTGTAATTTGTATACCAGTGAGTGGCCCTCCTCTGTGATGGATGCCTCTGTGACTTGGCATCCTTAGTGATCATCATCCCAGGCAGTGGACCTGTTCTGTGATGGGTTTCCCAGTGATTAGGCCTCCTGCATAATACATGCCCCATTGACTGAAACTCCTGTGTGGTTGTATTCCAGTGACTGACCTCCTCTAAATTGGGTGCTTCAGCCTTAGTACTCTCATGCTATGGTTGTTCCAGTAACTGGTCGTCTGCCTCAATTAGTATCCCATTGACTAGCACTCCTCTGTGATAAGTGCCCGTTTGGTTCTCCTCTGTGATGGGTGTTCCAGTGATTGGTTTTCCTCTGAGATAGACACCTCAGTGACTGATCTTCCTCTTAAAGTGGTGTCCCAGTGACTGGGTCTCCTCAGTAATGTGACCTCAGTTGATGGGTGCTCCAGGGACTGCTCCTCTCTGTTTTAGGTGCGCCTGTAACAGGTCCTCCTTTGTAATTGGTGCTACAGTTACTTGGCTTTCTCCATAATAGGTGTCACAGTGACTGACCCTCCTCCATTGTGAGTGCCCTGTTACTGGTACTCCTTTCTGATTGGTGTGTTAGTGACAGGCTCTCTACCATAATGGTTGCCACAGTGATTTATTTTCCCCTGTGAAAGTTGACCCAATTACTTGCCCACCTTCATAACAGGTACTCTAGTGACTGAACTTCCTCTGTTTTGGATGCCAAAGTGACTAGCCATCCTTTATGTTGGATATACCAGTGGCTAGCCCTTCTCTGTGAGCAGCGACCCTGTGACAGGCCTGCCTCTTTGATGGATGCCACAGTGAGTGTTCCTCATCTCGGTTGAGTGCCCCAATGCTTGACTCTCCACTCTCCTGGGTACTCCAGTGACTGACACTCTGTGATAATTGTCCCAGTAACTGGTCTTCCTCTATGATTGGTGCTCTAGTGACTAGTTCTACTCAGCAATTTGTGCCCCAGTGACTGGTCCTCATTGTGATGTTTATCCTAGTGACTGGCCTCCTTTGCAGTGGGTACTCCCGTGCCTGGCATGCCACTGTTATTGGTGTTCCACTGACTGAGTATCCCAGTGAAATGCTCTTTTCCATGATTGGTGGCCCAGTAACTGGCCCTCATCTGTACATGTGTTTCAATGACTGACACTCCTTTGTGATGGGTGCACCAGTGACTTGCCCGATTCTGTGATAGGTGTCCCAATGACAGGAATTCCTCGGGATCAGTGTGCCAGTGACTTGTCTTCATCCATAATCATCTCCCTAGTGACTAGACCTACTCTGGGTTGGGTGCTGTGGTTACCAGCTCACCTCCGTGCCTGGTGTCCGAGTGACTGACTGTACTGTGTTATGTTTGCCTCAGTGATTAAGCATCCTCCATAATGGGGACATCAGTGACTAAGTCTCCTTCACAATGAGTGTGCAAGTGACATGCCCTCCTCTGTGATTGCTGCAAAGTGACTGACATTTTGCATAAATGTTGCTTCAGTGACAAGTCCTTTCTGTGTAGTTTGTCCCAGTGACTGACCCTATCCATAATGGGTGTTCCAGTGATTGGCTCTACTCTGTTTCTGATGCCACAGTGTCTTACCCTCCTCTGTGATTTGTGCCCCAGTGTTTAGTCCTCATCTGTCATTGGATTCCCCGGGAGTGGCCTGCCTTTGCAATGGCTATCCTTGTGACTGACCCTCTTCTGTTATGGCTGCCATAGTAACTGAAACTACTCTGTGATGGCGACCTGATGACTAGCTTTCTTCTGTGATAGATGTCCCAGTGACTTGTCCTCCTATATAATGGGTGCTCAGTGACTAACCCTTTGTGAAAAATGCCACCGTCAAGCTCCTCTGCGATGGGTGCCCCAGGGAATGGCATTCTTATGTGATCTTTGCCCCAGTGACTTGGTCTCCAAATAAAGACTGCCTCACTAACTAGCCCTCCTTCATTATGGATTCCCCAGAGATTGCCTCCTCAGTGATTTTACCCCAGTTACTTGTTCTCCTCCCTAATGAATGCCTTAATGACTAGCCTTCCTCTGTGATGACTGTCCTGGTAACTAGGCCTCCTCTACAATGGGTGCCCCAGTGTCAAGCCCCCTTTGTGATGGGCATCCCTGTGACTGGGACTCATCAGGGTAAATTTCCCAGTGTCTGACCCTTCATCATAGTGGGTGCTCCAGTTTCTGGCCGTCTTCTGTAGTTGGTACCTCAGTAACAATCCCTCATCTGGGTTTGTGCACCATTAACTGCCCTTATTTATGATGGATGCAGCCTTAACTGACCTTCCTCTGTAATGTGATGTGATAGGATGAGTGACTGACCCTATTATGCGTTAAGTGTTCCAGAGAGAGCATTTCTCTGTGATGGGTAATCCAGTGACTGACTCTCATTTATAATGGATGCCCCAGGGACTGGACCTACTCTGTGATGGAATCCCAGTGACTGATCTTCCTCAATAATTGGTGTCACAGTGAATAACCCACTTCTGTGATGAATTTCCCTGTGACTGACTGTCCTCAAAAATATATGCTGCCATGACTCTCCCTCTTCCATGATATGTGACTTAGTGACTGGCCCTCATCTGTGGTGAGTGACCTAGTGATTGGTCCTCTATTATGGGTCTCCAGTGACTCCCCGTCTCTGAGTTGTATGCTCAGCAACTTGCCTTCCTCTGTGTTGGGTGAACCAGTGAATGACACTTTGTGTGATAAATGTTCCAGTGACTTGCCTGTCTCTTTGATGGGTGTCTCAACGGCTGGCCCTCCTCTCTGCTAGTTGCCTGAGTGACTGGGTGCTCTCTGTGATGTGTGCCCTGAAGAGCAGTCATTCTCTGTTATGAGTGTCCTAGATTGTGCCTCTCCTTAATGGGTTCCCTCTGACTGACTCTTCTCTATAGCGGGTGCCTCCGTTACTGGCTCTCCACTGTGATAGGTGTCTCAGTGAGGGGTATACTCAAGACAGTGCCACCTCTCTGAGGGGTTTCCTGATGACTAGCCATCTTCCACAATGGATGCTTAATAAACTACTTCATCTCTGTGATGGTTTCCCAAGTGACTCTTTCTCTTCTGTGATGGATGTCCCTGTTATTAACACTCTACTGTGATAGTTGTCCTAGTTTCTGGAACTCCTATATTGGGTGTCCCCATTTCCAGCCCTCTTCTGTGATGGTTGCTCCAATGACTGGTCCTCCTCCAGAATCAGTGCCAAAGCAGCCGCACTTCTATATTTTTGTTCCCCCAGTGACTAAAACTTATCTGTGATTGGTGCCTCCATGATTAGTCCTTCACCATAATGTTTGCCCTGTGGCCCTCCTCTGTGAAGGTTGTCGCAATGACTAGTTTTCCTTCATAATGAGTACCCCAGTACCCTGCCCTCCTTTATTGGAAGTCCCAAAGTGATTGGCCTGCTTTTATGTTGCATCTACCAGTGACTAGTCCTCTTCTGTGAGGGTGGACACTATGACTGACCCACCTCTGTGAAGTATGTCCCAGTGACTAGCCCTCCTTTATTATGGGTGACCCATTGATTGTCTCTCTTCTATTAGGTGTGCCCCAATGACTGGCCCTCCTTTGTAAAAAAAAAAAATGCTCCAGTGGCTAATCGTCTTATGTGATCAGTGCCCCAGTGCCGTGACTCAATGACATTGTCTCCTCTGTTATGTGTGATTCAGTGACTATTCCTCCTCCATAATGGATGCTCAAGTGACTAGATTAGTGTCTCAGTGCTGACTATCCTCTCAGAAAGTCAGTCACTGTAGCACCCAGCAGAAAGGAGGGCTAGTCATTGTGACACCCATAATGAATGAGAAGCAGTTACTTGAACACCAATAAATGGAGGATAAGTCAATGAGCCACTATATTTCAAGCAGGGAAGGTCACTAGAGCACCAATTAAAGAGTATCCAAGCCGGGCTTGGTGGTTCAGCCTGTAATCTCGCGCCTTTGGGAGGCTGAGGTGAGTGGATTGCCTGAGCCCACAGGTTCGAGACCCGCCTGGGCAACGAGACCTCATCTCTACAATAAAACAAAAATATCAACCGGGCTTGGTAGCGCACGCCTGTAATTCCGGCTACTTGGAAGGGTGAGGCAGAAGGATCGCCAGAACCCAGCAGGAGAGGCTGCAGTGGCTGGGAGCAGTCACTGCACTCCAGTCTGGGTGACCGAGTGAGATTCCAACTCAAAAAAAAGAGTATCCAGTCAGTGGAGCTCCCAATATGGTGGAGGTTCAGTCTCTCTTACACCCATCACAGATGAGGTCTTGTCACTGGGGTAGCAAAGATAAAATAGGCCTAGTCACTGGGACACACATTATGGAATAGGCCAAGTCTCTAGGACACATATCATGAATGAGGGCCAGTCACTGGAGCACCCATCAGAGAGGAGAGCCTGTCTCCTCTCTGATGAGGGGCAAGAATCAAAGAGGAGAATCAGACACTGGGGCATTCATCACAGAGGAAAGTCAGTCACTGGGCCACCCTTCAGAAAGTAGGCACAAATCACAGATGGGGCAATTCAGTAAGATGCCTATCGCAAAAGTCACTGGGGCAACAATGAAAGGAGTAGCTGGCAACTTTGGTAGCCCTCCCAGGGGGACGCAATAGCAGTCTTGTACACAACACAAAAGAGGATCTTTTTCTGTGGTTTTAGACACAGAAAAGGGCTAGTCACTAAGCCACACATCATACTTGAGGGACAGTCACTGTGACTCCTACCACAGAAAATGGCCTATCATAGGAGCACCAATCACAGTGGTAACCCAACACTGCAGCACTCATCATGAAAGAGGCCCAATCATAGTAACACCCACCACAGAGAAGGGCTATTCACTGGAGCATTCATTACGTATGAAGGCCAGTCAAAGGAGAACCAATCAAAAGGAAGGCAATTTTACTGGAGCAAACATTATTGAGGGTGCCCAATCATGGGAACACATCAGAATGGAGGGCCAGTCAATGGGGCATACAGTATGGAGGACATCCAGGAAGTGGAATGTCCATCACAGAGGAGGGCTACTCAAAGGGTTAACCATTATGGAGAAGGTTCAATAACTGACCAGCAATCTCTGAGGTGGCCCCCAATTACTGGAGTACCCATACGGAGGATGGCCTGTCACTGAAAGAACATATGGGGAAGACCAGATATTGGGTTGCTGGGTTACTGTAGCACCCATCACAAAGGAGAACCAATCACAAGGAAACCCATCAGAGAGGAGGGAATTTACTGGGGCAATTATCACAAAGAAAAGTCAGTCACTCTGACATCCATCATAGGGAATGGCAGTCATTGGGACACCAGTCAGGAAGAAGGACCAGTCACAGGGACACCCATTACAGAGGAGTGACAGTCATGGGAACACCCAATACAAAGGAGATCTAGTCACTGGTGCACCCACTATTGGGTTGGTCAAAGAAGTGAGGTACTCATCTCAGAAGAGAGCTAGTCCCTGGGGCACCATTATGGAAAATCACCAGTCACTGGGGCACCTATCACAGAGGAAGCCCAGTCCCTGAGGCACCAAATGTGGGGGATGACCAATCGATGGGGTACTCATTTTGGAGGAAGCCCAGTCTCTTTAAAAACCTCACAGAGGAGAATCATTCACTGGGACACTCATCACAGAGCAGAATCAGACACTGGGGCACGTATTATAGAGGAGGGCCACTCACTGAGGCACAAATCATAGAAGGTTACTCACTGGGGCAAACATTAGAGTGAAGATTAAGTTATAGAGACATCCATCACAGAGGAGATTCAGCCACTGAGGCACTCATCATAAAGTACAGGTTGTCACTGAGGCACACAACATAGAGGAGGTTCAGTCACTGGATTAACCATAAGGAGGGTCTCACCTGGGTTCTGATCACTGAAGAGTGCCAGTAACTGGGATAGCCATTATAGAGAAGGCAAAGTCTGTCTGGTACCCATAACAAAGTAGGAAAAATTCACTGGGGAATTTTTCAGGGAGGATGGACAGTCACTGGTGCACCCAAAACATGGAGGACCAGTCACTGGGGCACCCACTATAGAGGCAGACCAGTCACTGAGACATTCAACACAAATGAGAATCAGTCACTTGGGGAACCAAAACAGAGGAGGCCTAGTCACTTGAACTAAGATTGTTGAGACCTTGATATTGTAACACATATGACAGATGAGGGCTAGTCAATGGACAGCACTATTTGAAGGAGGGCCTGTCACTGGACACCAATCACAGAAGA
This sequence comes from Carlito syrichta, assembly GCF_000164805.1. Classification (NCBI taxonomy): domain Eukaryota; kingdom Metazoa; phylum Chordata; class Mammalia; order Primates; family Tarsiidae; genus Carlito; species Carlito syrichta. The sequence goes on along the minus strand of NW_007258091.1, from coordinate 108,462 downwards.
TGCCCCATCAATGGAGCACCTATTATTGAGGAGGTCCAATCACTTTGACAGCCATCATTCAGGAGGGCTGGCCATTGTGGTTTTCATCATATATAAAGGCCTATCACTGGAATACCAATTGCAGAGTATGCCAATTGACTGGAGCACACATTATGAAAGAAGCACAGTCACTGAAACACCCATCAAAAATAGGAGTCAGACACTAGGGCACCAATTAAGAATGAGGCCCAGTGAGACACCTATCACAAAGGACAGCTAGTCACTAAGGCAAGCCCATTAAGAAGGAGGAACTGTAACTGGGCACTAATTACCAAGGAAAAACAGTAACTAGGTCACACCTATGGAGTGGGGCCATTCATTGGAGCGCCAACAGGGAGGAGGGCCAGTCACTGAGGCACTGATTACAGAGGAAGGCCAGTCACTTAGGCACCCACCATAGAGGAGGGAGCATCATCACTGAGACACACATTTTAGAAGAAGGTCAGTCACTGGTCACACATAACAGAGGTGGGTTAGTCACTGGGGCACATATTTTGGGGGAGTGTCAGTCACTGGTCACCCATCACAGAGGTGTGCTAGTTACTGAGTCAACAATTTTGGAGATGGGTTAGTCACTGGAACAAAAATCAGAGATGAGAGTCAGTCACTATGATACTCATCACAGAGAAAGTGACAGTCACTGTTGCACCTGTCACAGAGAAAAGCTAGTCACACAGGCACACACCAAGGGGAGGCCTAGTCACTGGGACTCCCATTACAGAAGATTGCTTGTCACTGTGGTACTCATCACAGAAGAGAAACAGTCACTCAGGCATGAATCAAAGAAAATGACCAGTCACTGGGCTCTCAGTACAACGTATGTCTAGTACCTGGACCACCCATCATACACAAGCGCAAGTCACATGGTCACTCATCAAAGAAGAGACGTATTCATTGGGGCAAGCATTATTGAGGATGTCCAGTAAGTTGGACTCCCAACTCAGAGGATGTCAAGTCACTGGGAAAACCATAATTGATGAGTGCCAATCACTGTAGAATTAATCATAGAGCAGGCCCAGTCACTGTGGCACCCAATGAAGGAGGGGAAGTCAGAGGACAAATATGAAGGAGGCCCAGTCACTGAGGCAACCATGGCATAAAAGGGTCGGTCACTTGGGAACACATCCCAGAAGAGTGCCAGACACTGTTACATGGTTACACTGATACATAGTTTAGAGGAAGGCCAGCCACTTGGGTTCACATCACAGAAGAAGGCAACTCACAGGGGCAACCATCACAAATTAGAGACAGTCCCTGGGAAAACCATCACAGAGGACAACCAGTCACCAAGGCACAGATGATGAAGAAATGCCATTCAATATGGCACACATTATGGAGGAGGCACTATCACAATAGCTACTATCACAGAGGAGATCCAGTAATTAGGACAACCATCACAAAGAAGAACCAGACACTGAGGCACACATCACAAAGGAGGGTTAGTCAATAGGGTATCCATATGGATGAGGGTCAGTCACTGGAACACCTATCAAAGAAAACAGCCGGTTTGTGGCACCCATCACAGAGGAGTTTCATTACTAAGGCACATATTATGGAGCAGGGCCAGTTACTTGAACACCCATAACAGGAGAAGGGCATTCACTGGGGCACTCATCAGACAAGAGAGTGAGTCACTGGACAACCATAAGAGAGGAGAGCCATCACCAGGGAACCCATCAGAGGAGAGCCAATCACTGAGATGACCATCACAGAGGAGATTCAGTCACTGAGGCACCTATCAGGAAGGGCTCAATTATTTGGGCTCTGAACAAAGAGAAGAATAAGTAACTTGAACAACCATTACAGAGGTGGTGTTTTCAGTTTTCTACCCATCACAGAGGATGCTATTCATTGGAACACCTGTCATAGGAGAGGCACAGACACAGAGACACCTATTACAGAGCAGAGCCATCATAAATGAGGGCCAGTCATTGGAGCAATGATTAGGAGGAGGCTCAGTTACTGGGACACCCATACCAGAGGAGGACTAGATACTAGTGCACACATGAGGAAGGAGGGCTAGTGACTGGGGCAAACATCACAGAGAGTGTTTTTCACTGGGGTACAAAACAGAGCAATTGTAGTCACTGGACACTCATCTCTAAAAAGGGCCAGTCACTGGTGTCAGCCTTCACAGAAGAAGGTCGATAAATGGGGCTCACATTACAGATGAGGGCAGTCACTGGTCCTTCAATCACAAAGAAGGTATAGTCACTGGGCATTCATCACAAATTAGGACCAGTCACTGGGACAGCCATAACAGAAGAGAGACAGTCACTATGGCACCAATCACAGGGAGGGATAGTCTGTTGAGTACCCATAACCTTGGCATACCAGTCACTGCAGTGTCCATCTAAAGGCAGGCCAGACATGGAGACAACCATCACAGAAGAGGACTACACACTGGGACTTCATAAAGAGTGGAGTGTTACTTACTATGTCACTCATAATAGAGGCAGACTAGTTAATAGGGCATCCTTTATAAAGGAGGCAGTAATTGGGGCAAAATTCAAGCAGAAGGGCTATTTACTGGGTAACAATTATGGTGGAAGGTTAGTCACTGTGGACCAATAACATAGGTGGTCCAGTCACTGGAGTGTCTATAATGGAGAATGACAAGGCACTTGAGTAACCCTTGTGGAGGAGACTCTGGCACTTGGGCATCAATCACAAAGAAGTTCTGTCACTGGTGCACCCATAGAAGAGGACCAGGAGTTGATACAGCCATCAAAGAAGAGGCAAGTCATAGAGGTACACAATATGGAGAAGGCCTAGTGACTTATGCAAATAACACAGAGGTGATCCAGTCACTGGGACATCCCTCAAAGAGGAGGCACAGTCACTGAGGCATCCATTAGGAGGAGGCCTAATTACTGGGTACACTTCACAGTGGAGGGTTATTCACATGGGTTCCAGTCACAGAGGAGACCCTATCACTGAGTAACATATCACAAAAATGAGTCTGTTCCTGAGGCACTCATCACAGAGAAGTCACTGTCACTGGGGCACCCATTAGAAGGAGGGTCAAAAATTAGGGCACTGAATACAAAGGAGGTGCAGCTGGGGGGCACCCATCACAGGTGATGCCTATTCTCTGGAACACCCACAACTGAAGGCCACTAGTCAATGGTGAACCAAATCACAGAGGAAGCCTAGTAACTGGGACATCCATCAGTAGAGGTCTATTCACTGGAACACCCATCATAGATGAGGTCAGTCAATAGGATAACAATTATAATTGAGAGCCAGTCACTGGGGCATCCATCACAGATAAGTCAGCCACTGGGACACCATTTATACAATAGAATCCGTAACCACAGCATCAATCAGAGAGGAGTGCTATTCAGTGAGGCACTAACATAGATGAGGGTTCAGTCGCTGAGCCACCAATCAAAGAGAAAGGCCAGTCACTGGGACAACAATAACAGAAGAGGACAGTCTCTATGGCATGCATCACAGAGAAGGGTTAGTTGTGGGCACAACACAGAAAAGGGGCTATCACTGCAACATCCATACAAGAAGTGGGCTTAAGACTTGGGTGGACATAAGTGAGACACGTCAGTCATGGGGGCATCTATCACAAAGGAGAGCTATTCACTGAGGTACCCAATTTGAAGGAGGGCCAGTCACAAGGGCATGAATCATGAAGGAGACCCAGTCAATGGAGCACCAATAAATGAGGAGCCCCAGTCACTGGGACAACCTTTACTGCAAAGAGTGATTCACTGGGGCACCCATCCCAAAGGAGGACTAGACACTGAAACACCCATTTTGGAGAAGGTCTAGTAACTAGGGCACACATCACAGATGAAGGCTAGTCTCAGGGCACTTCATATATGAAGACCAGTCACTAGGGCACCAAACACAGAGAAGTCTCAGACACTGGGGTACCAAAAATGGAGGAGAACTAATCCCTGTGACATTCATCATAGAGGAGGGAAAGACACTAGGGTACCTATCATATATGAAAGTCAATCACTGGGCTACCAGTCTCAAAGGATGCACAGTCACTGCTGAACACATTATGGAAGAGGTACAGTCACTGGAACACCCTTCACCAAAGAGGGTTGGTCATCATGTCATACATAATGGAGGAGACCCAGTATGTCGGACACCCATCACAGAGGAGGGCTACTCACCAGAGCAACCCTTATGGAGGACGGTAAGTCACTGGAGCACCCATCACATAGAGGGAACTGTCATTACCACAAAGATAATGTAGGAGGGCTAGTCACTGGTGCATCCATTATAGAGGAAACTCAGTTATTGGGACAACCATCTCAGAGTAAGGAGAGTCGGTAGGAAAACCATTAAGGTTGAGGACCAGTCACTGTGACACTAAACACCAAGGAGGGCCAGGCATGGAACATTCCTATCACAGGGAGGATAGTCAATGAGTAACCCATTAGGTAGGAGACCAGTCACTGGGGCAGTGATCACCCAGGAAAGGTATCCATTGGGGCATTCATCACAGATGAGAGTCAGTCACTAAGGTCTTTTTTTTGAGTTGGAGTCTCACTCGGTCGCCCAGACTGGAGTGCAGTGGCCGCTCCC
>NW_007258091.1:101298-103756 GCF_000164805.1 Carlito syrichta | reverse complement strand
CCCGTGGGCTCAGGCAATCCACTCACCTCAGCCTCCCAAAGGTGCGGGATTACAGGCTGAGCCACCGAGCCTGGCTAGGAATTTTTTTTACAGAGTGACAGTTACTGGGGCACAAATCACAAAAGAGGGCCAGTCACTGGGGCCCCCACCACATATGAAGTGCGTTCATTGTGAACCCATCAGAGAAGAGTGCAAGACACTAGTGCATCTATTATGGAAGAAATCTTGTCACTGGTGCACCCATCACAGAGGCAGTACAGTCACTGTGGCACCTATCCCAGAAAGTGCCAGTCACATAGGCACCCAACACAGAAGAAAGCCAGTCATTAGGGCATACATTAGGAGCAGGAGCAGTCACTAGCAAACTCATTGTAGAGGAGTGCTCGTCACCTGGGCACACATTACAGAGTAGACCCCGTCACTGGTACACCCATTGCAGAAGAGGACTGGGGAATCGATCACTGGGTAATTGATCACAGATGAAGGATTGTCACTGTGACACCGATTACAGAGGAAGTGAGTCAATGGAGTATCAATGCCAGGTGAGGACTAGTCACTGTGACCCAGATTACACAGAATATTCAGTCATGGGAGAACCAATAATAGAGGAGGACTAGTCAATAAGGCACCAAACACAAGGGAGATGCAGTCATAGAGTCGCCCATCACTGATCAGAGAATGGCCCATCACTTTCACAGTCATAAGAGAAAATGGACAGTTAATGGGGCACCCATCAGAGGAGGGTGAGTACTAGACACTCAACACAAAGCAAGGAGTGTCACTGGTGTAACCATGCTAGACGAGGGCCTGTTTTAGGGGTATCCATCACAGAGTTGTGCCAGTCATGGAGGCACCCCTCACAGAGGAGGGCTAGTTAGTGGGGCACCCATTATAAAAGGGTTACAGACACTGGGGAACCTATCATAGAAGGCTATTCCCTAGGGCTCATAATTTGATGGAGGGCCAGCCACTGTAGCACCAATCAGGATGAAGGCACAGTCAGTGGACCATCTATTATGGAGGAGGCCAAATCACTGGCATGCTCTTCACAGTGAAGGGTCAATCACTGGGGTAAGCAACATGGATGAGACTCAGAAACTAGGGCACCCATCACAGAGGAAGAATAATCACAGGGGCACACATTTTGGAGGTTAATTCACTATGACACCCAAAATGTAGGATGCCCAGTTACTGAGATAACCATCACAGAGAAAAACTAGTCACTGGAGCACAGATTATATATGGAAGTGTCACACTGGGCACCAACCACAGAGGAGGCACTGATCACAAGGAAGGTCAGTAACTGGTATACATATTAGTGGAAGTCTAGTCAGGTGGGCACCAATCACAGAGCAGTGCTAGTTACTGAGGTAAATTTTATGGAGAAGGACCAATCACTGTGGCTTCCATTACAAATGGGAACAAATACTGGGGCACAAATCACAGAGGAGGCCCAGTCAATGGTGTACACATTATAGAAGAGGTACCATCAATGGGGCACACTTTATGAGGGAGGCCAACTCAGTGAGACGCCCATCACAAGGAAGGCCAGTCACAGAGGGACTTTTATGGAAGAGGTCCAGTAAATGGGACATCCACCACAGAAGAGAACTGGGACAATCATTATAGTGGAGGACCATTCACAAGGTTACCAATAACTGAGGAGACCCTGTCATTGGGGCAACCATAATGGAGGAGGACTAGTCTCTGGGGATCCCATTAAGGGATAGGTTCATTTAATGGGATAGCCATCACAGACGTGTGCTAAGCACAAGGGCTCTGATTCCCATTATGGAGGAAGGTCAGTCATTAGGTTATCAATCTAAGAGAAGTCTCAGTCACTGAGACACCCATAATGGAGTAGAACTAGTCACTATGGCACTCATTATGTAGGAAACCCAGTAACTGGGGAGACCCAGTAACTGGGGAAAAGATCAGAGAGAAAAGCTAGTCACTAAGGTTCCCATAACAGGAGGATCAGTCAATGGGGTATTTTTCACAGAGGAGGGTCACTTACTGGGACACCCATCACAGAGGAGGGTTAGTCAATGGAGCACCCATTATAGAGTAGGCCCAGTTACTAGGGCATCTATCGCAGAGGAGAAACATTCACCAAGGCACCCATTATAGTTGAGGCTCAGTCAACTGGGTCACCTATGAACAGAAGAGAGACAGTCACTGTGACATCCATCACAGAGGAAAATCAGTCTCTGGAACACACATAACAGAAGAAAGCTAGTCACTAGGACATCAATTATTTAGGAGGCCTAGTTACTGAAACATCTATCATAGAGTAGGGACAATTTGTTTTGTTGTTGGTTTTTGATTTTTTTTTTTTAGTTGGAGTCTCACTCTGTCACCCAGACTGGAGTGCAGTGGAATGCTCCCAGCCACTGCAGCCTCAACCTGCTGAATCCCAGCGATCCTTCCACCTCAGCCTTTCTTTTTTTTTTTTTTT